>NW_025933560.1:0-20723 GCF_000764305.2 Hyalella azteca
TAAATTGATGTGTCATATTGTCAAAAATAATGACGCCCTTGCTCCGTTAAGCACTGATACGTCCTTTTCTGTGTTAAGATGACCCATGTAAAGGCAAGGTTGCATTGTCAAAGTTGCTATTTGGCCAGAGACAACCTGACAAAATTCACCACATCACTTATCCGGCGGCGTCGAGACCGCTGCACGTTGCTTGGCTGCACCTGCTTATTTTCTTGAAAAAAAAAAAATTATTGGTACCTGATCTGCAAACTATACTTTTTTCAAACAAAAACTGTTTTGGAAACTAAACTAATATTGTGAAAAATAATCTCTACTCAGTAAAATGTTTATTGATAGATAATAAAAAAATATAATGTAAATTTTTCATTTGAAACGGTTGTTATGCAAGAGATATGATCACGTTTTTGCAATAGAGCCTGTACTAGGATGTAATAAAAAAGTTAATCAATTTAAACTGTAAATGAGCATGTATGTATTATTTTTAGTAATGTAAATGCGTTGGTTCTGTTTTATCAACAATTAGAAGTCAAAAATAAATGAAAATAGATACGCATTATTCAAGCAAGCGTGGTCCAGTGGCAGCCTCAGTCAGAATTTTAGTTAAGTTTTCTTGTTAATTTTACATGAGATTCTCTTATATATACCAGACGGCAGAGCAAAGGAATAACAAGGAGCATTACAAAGAAACAAGAAAAAATTAATCATCGAGAGAATTATATTGCAGTCTTCATGTATTAACTTGCAAACGAAACAGGAGAGATATATTGCGGATGAACATCCAAGGGCCGTATTATCAAAACTTCGTAGGTACGCAAAATCGACTTACGAGTGGCGTTGCTATGACAACGTAATACTAGCGGTGGTGTTATAATAAAATTTGCGAGGGAAAAATTTGCGCGGGAAAAAATTTAGGCTTTTAGCTCAGACTTGCGTACGAAAGTTTTGATAATGCCAAAATTAGGGTGTATTTACACAGAACTTTTTTGTCGTAAGTACAAAAGTTACGAAGTTTTGATAATCCGGCCCTTGACCTTTTAATTTTCCTAAAAGTTGTTCACTGCATACCGACTTTTCAGAAAACTACGATCTCAGTCGTCATTATCTCTCGTTTGGTGTTCAGTACTCGGAAAGAAACTCACACCCGTGCTTGTAATTTTAATGTTGATGCAGTACATTAGTGAAGAAGAGCAGATGCAGATGAGATGAATGTTTTTAATATAATAACCAGGACATATATGTACCCGGTATGTAATTGTTTTGCAGCCGTAAAGATCCCCGATTAAAAATTTTCTCGCTCCTGAAGGTTTTTCAAGTTCAATGTGATAAAGTCACACTAACTTCGAAAACTACATTTTAATGGGATGTTAAGTCATCCAAAGTAAATGAATTCTGCTGCGTTATATCCCGAGACTTCAACGATGAAACCTAAATTACGCTGATTTCAGGTCCAAAGTTCAATTGATAAAACACCACAATTTAAATCCAACAGAGAAATTTACAATTAATAGTTTACTATTACCAATGTCGTTAGGCAGGGAAAGATCATATTGACATGGACATAAAAATCAGCTAGCGTATCACTAAATATCAATGTATATTCATCGTCAGTAACTTATTTTCTTATAGGAATCTGCCTACAGTTGACAAAGAGAAGTGGTGGTACAATCTGTATCGAAATTGCTTGGAATAAATGAAAATACTTGCCCATCACAACGATCATGACTTTGGGTAGAATGACAAATGTAATAGGATTTCTGTGATTATTTCAGACTGTTTCTGATGTTGAGTCAAACAAAGAATGGATCGGGAAAAAGAATAATACGAGCTTTTCTTGGTCACCGGGACACATCAACTCTCCCTGCATAATAGTACGGACAACCCTTTAAAATAAGGATGAATAAAAATGATAGAAACCATAATAATAATAAAACTATATATACAAAAAAGTGTGCTCCCTTTGCTTATGTCACCCACGAAGCCCTTATCATTATTTCAGAACCTTTTTGTAATGTATAAATTAATAAAAATTTAGAACTAGTCACAATTAGCTAAAAAACAGAATACTATGCAAATTAATAAAAAATTTACAAAAACAATTTCATAACTATACGAAAAACGCTGAATTGACACGCTCATAACTTTCACAAATTTAAACGTAACTAGTACAACCCATCGTATACTAACACCCACTCCTACACGAGTTAAAATCTGTGGTGATTCAAAACTATAATAACAAATTCAAAGTCCCTTCGCAACCCCTTTAATCTAATAGAACATGTGCTTCCTGCATTACTGCTTGGAGCAAACACTGTTCAATTAAAGTAACTAGGTGATTTATTATGAATTGACTGTGCATACAATCTTCCTTCAAATATAAACAGTGGATATTGCTCGGTGAATTTAAGTACATTAAGTTATATTATCATGATATATACGAACCAAACACATGAAAAATTCAAGTGGACTCTTGAATTTTATTTTTCTAATTAAGAATTGACTATATAATTAAAAACTCAGGAAATGCAAATTTTCTCGAGTTTGAATGTGCTAATCAAGCATCATTTTGATCATTCAGAAAACACTTGCAAGTCCACATAGATAAGTGATCTTTGATCCAAATATAAGTCGCATCGAGTAGCTTATGGAGTTTTTTTACATAAATGAGTATATTCCATTTTTGAGACTAACACTGAGAGGCCCAAGCCTTGCATCTTGGATTGAGCAGAACTGATATTTTCCGCAAGTCGTCTAAGTTTGGTTGATCCCTAATTTCGTGTTATCACCTGGTGAGGGTTCTTCATCTGAGCTAGTATTTGCTGCAAAGCACCGGAAACTCTATAGCTTGTATAAGCTGGGAACCTCCGAAACTGATACCTTTTAGCAGGACTAACGAACGTCGGATCACGCTGTATTCCGAGAGCATTGCTGCTGGTCCATCTTGTGAGAAGACTTCCTGTGCATCCGTTGCATTCGAGGCGCAGTTCTCGATGTCGGTGCCGTCAGGCCAAGTGCAGTAAGAGTTGGGCAGAGTGATGTTGCAGGAGGCGCTCAGCCAGGCAAACCTCGTTGAACGCCACCCATACTGGCCGTTTTCTATTGGTATATTGGAAAAAGAGAAAATGTTCTATAATGATGATTACAATGATGAGTTATTTCAGAATATTTTGACTTTGATAAGGTGTTTTCAAGACTTTGCAACTAAGAAATGCTGAAATTAAAATGAAACGGAGTTATGAAACAATTATTTGTTATTGTAGAAACAACACCAATAATTTCGCACCGATATTCATATATTTTCATTAAAAATTGGGGCCCGAGTCTGTTACTGGAGCATAATTCAACCGCTGATTTTTGGCCTCTCGGAGAGTTACTACAGGCTTTCCTTTCAGGGCCGAATGGTGTTCAAAATTGGAAGTCTGAGGCTGCAATTCATATTTTGCTCAGCCTAACTGTATATGAGATGAATTAATAATTAATCGTGAAAGTTTGCTGGCATGGGTATCGAGTCGTTGCTTAGATCTGAATATATGGTGTAGAATCTTACAAATTTGCTTTTCATGATAATAGAATCACCCGACGCATGAAGAAACGATATGGATATCTTCAATTTAAATATATATGCAGATAGATGACTGCTTTAAAAATTATTTTTACAGTTCGGTTCATTATGTAATCAACGTGAGGTTGTAAACCAAACCGCAGCCACCGAGAATTTGTAGTGTTGGTCCTAAAATTACGTGCCTGTTCGACAAATGTTTTTCCCAATCATACATGTTACGCGATAAACAAATAAATTGCGTGTAATTTGCAAGAAACTTGTAGAAAAAAGTGCACTTTTATTTAATGCACTTTCCAGATAAATTTTAAATGAACGGACGGAATAAATCTCACCCTTGACGAGTTGCACTGCCTTGTCTCTGACTTGCTTGGTCTTGATGACGAGAGGCTCGCCGCCTTCTGCCCTGCAGAGACGCCGCTGGATCGCCAGAGACCCGTCGTATGTGACGGCCTTGGTGATGAACACGTCTCTGACGACCGTGTCTGTGGTTGATTGAAATCTTGCCGTATATCCCATGCATCAATGCAAAAATCATACTCAAACTAGAGAAATTCAACTGCAAAATATTGAACAGATGATATAACTAACAACGTGCTTCCTCTCCAGCTGAAATTATCATCAGTACTGACATCATAATTATTAACTCGCCTCGCAGTGTGATGTATCAATGAACACCCGTCTCATGACCGCATCAGTTGTTAATTTCAAGGCATTAAATATTTTTGAAGGAATATCGTTAGCAGTCTTGACGGTGCTTGAAATCGATTTACGGATCACATACCGATTAATTTCTTGATAACGCTTTGGTATTCACGCAAATTTTGATATGGATGACGTACGTGTTTGTGATGTCGTTGATCAGCGAATGTAAAACTGTGCCTGAGAATATTTGGAAATGCCCCGAGATCCATCAATTTATAGCTCTACTCGCTGCATAAAGCACAGCCTCAATAATATTTATTGAGCTTTCACTCCCTAAGATTGTTTCTTGCAGCATGATAATTTAAAAAAAAGTTCATTTGGAAGAGCGAAATTTGAAATTATTTTTCATTCCGCATCGAGTGCATTACTTGTTTCGCAATTTCAATCAATATGTATATTCACATTTAAAAGTTTACCCACCGTACTTGAAGAGACCAATAACGCCGGTTGTGTTCTGCACTTTTGTCTCGCACTGACTGACGTACGTGAGGTTGCACGTAGACGAGGGCTTATCGTACGTCGCTGCCGTGCACTGCGGCTGTACGAGGCACTTGGTACGACATGCACCTGGAATTGATTACTGTTCGGTAATAGTTGGTTACTTGGTAGGTCAATCAAAACTAAAGTACATGAGTACAGGAACACGCTACAATTAATTCTTCCGAGTTAAAACCAGTTTTCGGTTTTCGACATTCATTGTTTGAAATACTGGTTCTTGGATACCATTATTGCACATCGAGATGGCACAGATGAAACATAATTGAAGCAATGTTCACTCCAGACATAGAGCCGCTAATTTACGTTGGAAGCGAGCTTAAGGCGACCGTAATTCAGAAGCTGATTACCCACAGAATTATAATAGGGGAAGTTCACTCCAGAAATGCAGCAGCTTTCAAGGTATTGTGGCCGCTAATTTAAATACCAACAAGAGTCCTCGCATGACACAGTTTCTCGTATTTCTGTTTCTTCACAAATGTAATTCAAGCATCGACAGGTATATCGCCATGGACAATATTCGTCTAACTCTATAGTTGAATTAGGAAAATCTTTATGCTAAACATAAATTTAATCCCCAACAAAGAATAATTGTCAACAGAGCCTTAATTTAGTCCAGATCATCATGTCTCAATTAATACGAGGGGCATCCCGAAAGTAATACCCGTTTGGGGATTGAACAAAAGAAAGTAAATATTAACAAATGTGGACACGTTTATTGGATAGAACATGTATTACACTACTTCTCTACATAATCTCCGGACAAATTTAAGCATTTGTAATACCGTGTCACGAATTTTTGTATACCAGTGTCATGTTCGTCCACCGTAAGTGTATTGAGATATGCAGTCACGTGTTCTTTTAGTTCTTCGTCATTTTGAAACTTTCTCCCTGCCATGAAATCCTTGAGTTTCGTAAACAGAAGAAAATCTGAAGGAGCCAAGTCCGGACTGTAGGGTGGATGGTCGAAAATTTCCCACTTGAATTTTGGGAGAAGTTGTTGTGTTATCCGAGCCGTATGCGGCCTGGCATCATCGTGCGGGAAAATGACGCCAATAGACAAACAGACCTCGCCGCTGATTTTGAAATTGTCCGCCGTAATTTTTTTAATGTTGCACAATGCATTGAACTTGATTGTGTCTCCACGGGTCATGAAATCGATGAACAGTACAACTTGCCGATCCCTGAAACACTGGCGGCGGAGAAATATGACAATGGTATACAAAAACTCGTGACACGATACGACAAATGCTCAAATTTGTCCGAAGATTATGTAGAGAAGTAGTGTAATACAAGTTCTATCCAATAAACATATTTACTTTTGTAAATATTAACTTCTTTATGTTCAATTACCAAACGGGTACTACTTTCCGGATGCCCCTCGTAAGTCATAACATACACAGGGACACACACAACTCACACAAAGTGTCGCCTTTGTACGACACGTTGGGCGCGACCCACACAACTCACACAAAGTGTCGCCTTTGTACGACACGTTGGGCGCGATGATGTCGATGTCTTTCATCACCACCTTGAAGGCGGGATACTCTCCAGCTGCCACCAGCTGCAGCAGCTGGACGAGCAGCAAGACGGTCCAGTTCATCTTTGCAGCTACATTTGAACTGTTGTAAATTAAAATTTATCAATAATATTTGTCACTATGATACATTATGATCAACCTTGAGAATTATAGGATTGTTGGCATGTGAAAAAAACAGAGAAAATGATTGAAAAAAATATTATTCTATTATTTTGAAACAAACATCACATGAACTTGATCTTGCGTAAGCTTAATACAGTGCAACAATGTTGCGGGAATTTTCACTTGGCGGACATAAATTTCAGAGTAAAATTACGTTTCAGTCGGTCTGCACGAAGTAACTTTATTGCGTTCTTTACTTCAAGCCACAGCATTACAACGGTCAAATTCAGGATAACGATACGACTTTTTTAAAAGCTCCGAAAAAGTTTTATCGTTTCGATAGATCCACATATGATAATGCCAGCCATCATTTTCTACACTTATGCTACATCGTCAGAAGTTGACCTCCACGACCAAAGTTGCGGCCAACTTTTCGCTGCCATTTTACGACTCATGGATTGCAAAGCGAACAGATTTTCTGCGAGCAATAAGTCCACTAATTTCGAACAAGATGATAAGGCAGGTGAACCTACGAGTGTGATTACTTTGGTTGTTCAAAGTTTTAAGTAGTTGGTTGACTGTGTTGGTTAACCCATCAATGCACTTTTTTATATAGATTTTTTATATGAGCATGTCTATAACAACTCAAGCCTCGTATACGCCCGAGCTGAGATACGAAACAGTAATAATGTGCAATTCAGAATTCTAAGCTAAAATTATTTTCCAGAGAGATTTCAAACTAAATATAAGAAATTTGTCAATGTGAAAAATTTTTCAATGTAAGAAATTTGTCAATGAGAAAAATTTATCACGGTTAGAAATTTGTCAATGTGAAAAATTTTTCAATGTAAGAAATTTGTCAATGAGAAAAATTTATCACGGTTAGAAATTTGTCAATTTAAGAGATTAGTCACTGTAAGAAATTTGTCAATGTAAGAAATTTTAAAGGATCAATTGACTGTGCAAATGCAATTCAGATAACTTTCATCAGACAGATTATTTAGATGACGGTTTCATTGTCAACTGTCATATTGACCACGATGAGATTGATATGTATCCACTACTATAGACACACACTAGACGATACTTAGAAAGATCTTTGTAAGCTCTATCGGACAAAACATCGGACAAGAAATCTTCCATTAATTCTTTTAAAAACATGAATTTGTGCTCTAATTTGGGAATTTGAGTTGCATTATAGCACTAAAATTTGATCTTATAGCATTATAGCGCAATAAATTGTCATTTTAATTGGCCAGAAAATTGAAACAAAATATAAATTTCCGGTAACCAAACGCATGTGTGCAGGGGAATGAATAAACGTTTTAGATGTTTTTGCGGATAAATTCGGCTGGTATGTACCAGTGTTTATTTAATATCAATTCTATATTGAGAATTTAGTTTCGCACAATGAAAACGAGTCTCCCACAAAAAAGTTGCATTTTTCGTAAAATTAATCCGAAAATTGGTCATAAAAGAATGATAGCAACATCAGATGCAGGAAAAATTAAACGACGTCAAGTTCGTCAATTATCAAGATTATGTCATTTTTTCTGTCAAATTATATTTCCCGATAAATATTAACATAGAGAATTTGAAATGAAGAAATCAATTTGAATCTTTGTATAATAATAATAATAATAATATTAATAATAATAATAATAATAATAATAATAATAATAATAATAATAAAAATAATAATAATAATAATAACAACAACAATAATAATCAGAATGAGTGTTTCAAATTGAACTTTACATCCTATAAGGTATAATACTCACTATACTCACATACTCAGAAAGGGTGAGTATACGTCGCAGTGAGGCACAAAAATATGACTGGCAAAAGGTGCAAGTGCTCACAGTGAGCGCCGGTAAAGCAATGATCACAATCACTGCACTGAGAGATCCATCGTAAGTTGGGCCATGCATTACGCTTAGAACTTCACGCATTACGATGCTCCGTATCTAAGTACTTTTGTAACTAGCCAATTATAGTCATGAGGGAATAGTGATTACACGACTGATACCTATTACAGATCGTGATTACTACGTTCGAATAGGCAATACGATTTCGTATTAAGTTTCTTATGTTACAGGGTTATGTTTTTATGTTACAGGGTTTTTGGCGAATATCAGTACAAAAATTATACTTCCAACATCAGATATTTAATGCATAAAGCCTTTGTTGAATTATTCTCGTACGAACATTTATAAGGAGCATTAAGTTATGTCGTATCTATTGAAAGAAATTCAATAAATGGATCTAATCCTTATCTATCTTCTTAAATGGAATTAATGGATGTTAAATTAATCCTTATCCTTCTAATTTCTCACGGTAGAACACAGATAAAAATGAGCCAAAATATAATAAAAATATTGCCTGCATGATTAATGGCATTAAATAGAAAAGCCATCATTGATCTGCTGACGGAGCTACAAATTCGAAACAATTTTTGATAGTCCGGCCTACTGAACGAGGCTCGATATTGCGCTGAATATCGGGCCGTCTTAGAGGACCTGGGAAGTTGCTGCGGTGAATAATGTTGGTGCGCAGGTACGGCAGAAAAATAGAAAGTTATCGTTTATGTCAGGAAACTATAATTTACTACAATAATGAAACTGTTCTTATCCGCCGAAGCTACTTTCTTGTGTATTTTACTGGTGCTGATCTCGTACATGAAGACAAAAAATGAATATTACATGATGAAGGCAATACCAGTCATTAGTAATTAACCTTCAATTTTAATTCATCCATCGGGAGGAGTAAGGAAAGAATTTTTTTTTGTCGTGATGTAATTCAAACCACATTATATAAGTTAGTAATGCACATCAAACAAGCAACAGGATAAAAATATTAAAATTGGTACTGATGATCTTGCCACAATGGTGTACTGTTAAATAAGAACTCTAAGTATTAATCGATCATTAATAGAAAACAATGCCCCTATAAATTAAAAATGTGCGTTCCGCGTTAAACGCTGTGCGTGCTCGAAAATATTTCAAACACTCAATTCAGCACCAATAATCGGAAAATGATCAATGAGTGTCACCATACCTACAATGACTACATTTAGGTGCAATCATCAATAAGTTCTTGTTCATCAAGATGAGTTCAACTCCAAAAGTTTAAAAATCACGGAAAATATAGAATTTGCGTGAACTTTAGGAAAATGCGTGCTATTTGGATTAGCGTGCTTTGTTCCTTGCAAAAACTTGGTAAATTAGAGAGATCGGAAAATCGTTTACTACCCAATAGAATTCTGTGATAGTTATTAAAAAATTATGGATTAATCTTTGCTTATGTTAAAAATAGCATGCGTTTAAAAAGTAGTATTTAAAAGACCACGCTTCTAAAGAGGCCTTTGTCTCCAATGTTATACATGAACGATGAATTTCTTATTTGATTTTTATCTATTAAAAATTTTTTATAATTTTTAAATTCATTTTTTTATTCCTTTAATTGATTCATGCATTGTCTCCGACTTTACGCAAGTGTGCAAAATTTAAGATCGATTGAACAGATAGAAGTGTGTTAAATATCGATTATAAGATTTGTAGCAGAAAGACAAACAACAAGAAGTGAAGTTAAATAGAAGTGTGGTAATTATAGCAATGTCTTTGCCTCCATCCAAATAGCTTCCTTTCACAGCTTGCACATCCATAAGAACTAACGCTGGTCGCAGCATCATTTATTACTTTAACTCTAACTCGGGAAATTGTGAACTAGAACCCAAGTTTTCCGAGTAAACGGTTCCCAATTAATGACCCAGCGGTAAATTTCATGAGCGATTGAGGCGTTACGTAAGGCATGCACAACGAATGACCTCTTTGTAAAATATTACGTAGAAAACTATCAACTGCTCGAGGAAATTCAATGCCAGCGATTGAGTGATGACAACATTCAAGAACATTTACATTCCAGAATACTAACCAGCATAACCAACGTTCATAGAACCAACGTAATCAACCTACATAGCATAACCAACCTACGTAATGATGAACCAACATACAATAAAAATTTGACGCCGGTAATATCATGACTTATTAATGTCAATATTTTATCTTATGCACCATACTACTCCTGCGTACATGAGACTGAGACTTTTTTTTGCAGCACTGGAGCTGACGAACAATATGCAGTCCGTGACCAGAACACGCTCTAAATTGTTCAGCAATTCGGTAAGTTATTATTTATTTATTTGGTTAACATTTTGATAATGTTCTACATCGTTTATAACGTATATAACTCTAAACTTTGTGTTAAATTGTTTATCATTTGTTTTCAGTCGCCGTAACAAAAATCGTCGAGTTTTAATTGCGTATAATCCTTTGAACAAAGAGCTATCTTATTTATATATGTTTCTCCCATATATAACTCCCAAAAATTTGCAGGATGCAAAGCAAACATTTAAAAAAATAAATTTTCCAGCACTTGTCAGACTGCCATAATAATCATCAACAGTTCTTCAATTGTACTCAAAATATTTCACACATTTATTGGTGTAGCAAAGATTCATCAGGTGTTTCTGATCTCTAAATAAAACTCCTCTTATTAATTAAACAATTAAACCCAATTACGAAAATTAATTAGGATAAATTTGACACACGCTAAAAATCTGCCATAACGTAAGTCAAAAATTAATCTCCGAATGCCAGAGCAAAATTAGTTAAATGTAATTAAACAAGCCTTTCACTAAAATAATCATACATTTAAATACATTTATATTCAAATACATATTGTATTTAATACAAAACTCCTGAGCTATAAGAAGGTCACACTTCTGTGGGATGCTGACTATCGCCGAGCACATTTTTGGGCTGTAATCGAAACGTATTGTGCTGCAATCGAAATTATACACTATAACATTAGCGGAATTATTGAGACTTTATCCAAAGGGCGATGCACTTTTGCTCTCACGTGAGACATCTTGAACCAATTTGACCAAAGAAAATTACGCATCGGTACTACGAGCAGCCTGTGTGTCACTATTTAGGCAATATGACCCATGAATTTCTTTTGTGTTAAGTATGCAGAAGCTAATGCATTGAGCAAAGAACCGGGTAAGAGAGAAACTTGCCAGTTTTTGACCGTAGGATTACGTCGTCTTCCCAAAGCATTGTTACAGGTCCATCTTCGAGGAAGTGGACGCCCTGTACATCGTCTTCATGCGAGGCGCAGTTGTGGATGTCGGTGCCGTCAGGCCAGGTGAAGTTCTGGTAGGGCGGGGAGTCTTTGCAGGAGGCGCTCAGCCAGGCGACCTTTCCGGAAAGAGCAATGCCCATTTCTGTTAAAAATAGAACGATTAATGATGACCTAAAGGAACAACAAATTTATTGATAATATTATTGATTTCATTAATGAAATGTGGTGATAATTCAATAATGAAGGATTCAAATTAATTCTAAATTACAAAAAAAATCCAGAAGTGCTTAATTATGAACTTCATGCGCCTGACTCAATATCAATTAAACTTGAATATTATTTTTAAAACGCGTCGTTGCAGGAGGCGCCGCTCAGACAGGTGCATTTTTCGAGAATGAGAACTGGAATGACGTCACTTGTTGAGACGCACAGTGCGTAGGGAGAGAATAATTTAAGGGAAAGTTTTAAAAAAATTTGTCAACAGAATTAATAGGTTAAGAGGTTCTAATGGAAAGCTGCAACGATAGAAATAAGCAAAGTTGGAAAAGGAAAAAAAGGGAAAAGTTCTGCTACGATGATTTTGACGGTCTAAACTAAGTTAGATATCACAAAGGTTTTACCTTGCTGTACAGAAGACGAGGCAATTAAAGTATGCTGTAAAAACTGCAATAGACAATTAGACTAAAGTTGGCTATTCTTATAAGCAAACACATAGTCGTGTGCGCAATGATCGTGTATTTTTTTTAGTTACTGATAAGTTTGCCCTCATCTATTAATTTCATTAATATTTCCTGCGTAAGTTCTTTATTGTACAAACTTTTTGGTAGCGTTGCAATTTCACTTGAGAGAAATTCATAAGTTGTTGCTATGCATCGCTTGTCACTTGTTGACCAACGCTGCCTTGCTTACCATGGATTAACATGATATTTTAACATTGGCATGTTTCCATAACTTAAATTCCAACAATTTTTGTCTAGCGGCAGCAAGGCTCAAAAGCCTAAATTTATCTGCTGCATTGAAAAGAAAAGCCCGGGGTCTATAAGCTGGTATAACAGGTTGAATATTTATGGCAATTCTTCTAATATCAAAGCATACATATTCAAAGTTTAACATTTAAGTAATTCAGCTTCTCATTTATATTTGATTTAATCCACGAACGAAATTAATCTTACTCTTGACGAGTTGCACTGCCTTGTCTCTGACTTGCTTGGTCTTGATGACGAGAGGCTCGCCGCCTTCTGTCCTGCAGAGACGCCGCTGGCTCGCCAGAGACCCGTCGTTTGTGTAGGTCTTGGTGGTGAACACGTCTCTGATGACCGTGTCTGTTTTCGGTTTAAGTTATTCAAAATATTTAAAGGAATAGCATTAACAGTCTCGAAAATTTCTGCAAATCGACTGACAAACAACAATTAATGAGTACCACCGATTAATTACTCGCTCACGCACTGCAAATTTTGATTCGGAGTAGGTGTGTGTTTGAATAGTCGTATATCAGGTGGCCAACGAATGAAGAAAATATGCTTTAGAATATTTTTAAATATCTCCAGGACCATAGATGAATAACTCTACTAGATAGTTAGAGCACTGTCACCAATAATATTTTATGAATATATGATTTTGAAGCTAGCCTATTGCCCCAAGATACGAGTAGTATATTCACAACAAACGCTCATCTAAAAAAATTGGCAATAGCTTTTTCAATCAGCACCCACTGAATAGATTGTTTAACAATTTCATTTAAAATTATGATTCTTATATAGAAGTTTACCCACCGTACTTGAAGAGACCAATAACGCCGGTTTTGGTTTCGACTTCGGTCTCGCACTGACTGACGTACGTGAGGTTGCACGTAGACGAGGGCTTATCGTACGTCGCTGCCGTGCACTGCGGCTGTACGAGGCACTTGGCGCGGCAAGCACCTGGAATTTGTTGTATCTCATTGATATTGGTTTTTCTATCAAGGTAGTGCAACAAATTGTTGTGTAAAAATCATGCAACATACGTGTTTTGAAAGATAATAAATTTCTCCGTCTGAATTAAAATATTTGTTCAAGATGGCCGTTCTAGGCCCTTATAGAGGTGAACCCGATATATGTTCGAGACTAATACTCATAAGCAAGTCTTGATCTAAAGTTTGTAAGGTGTAAGGTAAACGAAAATTGGAGAACAAAACCAAAAAATGACACTCAAATAATTCAGTCAGCTTTCAATTTCGTCATTCCTTGTGAGAGATGATGAAGTGCAAAGAAGATGACATTAAAACATTTCTGAATTACTTCACAATGAAGACATAAAATAGCCAAAATGAGGAAAAATTAATTGCAGCGTGATGATTAGATTTACCTATGAAGTTATCCATGTAGGCTTAGGGTGGTCTTCAAAAAACTTTTTTTCTTGAAAATGAGTTCCTACCTCAAAATTGGGTTCCTCTAGAGGCCTAAATAATATTCCTAAAATATTTTTCAAATCGTTTAATATTTAGAGGTCGCTCAATGGCGTCAAAGTTTCACCCCTATGGCTCAAGGTCATTGGGTCCCTAGAGTGAAAAAATTATATCATTACTCACTGCAGTTAGTGATAGAGAGCGCATTTTCTCGTCTGTCTGTGAAGTCACGGACAGACAGATGGACGGATGGACAGACATGACGATCACAATAGCTCCTTTTTTCATAAATGAGAAAGTGCGCTAAAAAGGAACGGGTCTAAACATTAGGGTTGTCCTCAACAATGGGGTCCAAAATTCGAATATAGTTTTTCCACGCTCCTACATCACACTCTGATTTCTTTATGGAGAGTTTTTAATGTGTTGAAATTTCAAAACTCCCTCTGAATACTCCTAACAAAACTCCAGAAACTCCCACTGGGCCTGAAACCGTCGGAACAGTGTGCCCGATGTTCAACCCATGACCGCCTGGAATGCGTCGCCGAGGACAAGTTCATGGATGTGCCCGGTGTTTGATGCCGTCCTATCAAAACACTGCGCTACCACACGATCCTCAATCCGCAACTCCCGCAGAAGCGTGACGACGGCATCGCTCTGTGCCTTCCCCGTAGCGTTGGCGAGCCTGGGAACGCCGATGAATTGTACAGCTCCTTTTCGCTTTGGGTAGGTAGACGGTTCACGTGCTTTTTATTCGTGAGGTCCTGCATTAGCTTTTCTTCTCAATGCACCACCACCGTCTCGCTCATCTTTAAGTCCGCCTTGAGCTGTGAGGCCTACATGTCTTGGTGTTTCTGCCGATATCGGCAAATGGAGCAGTTGATGTTAACCTCTTCTGGCTTGGGGCCGAAGTTTCGAGCTTCTTTGGTTAGGAGGAACGCAGATCCTCTTTCGCTCACCTTGGTTCGGTTAAGGGAAGCTGCCAAGCCTGGAGTAATCACATTCTTCGCCCTCTTCGGTGGACTTGCGCTTGCGGGAGCTGTGGCTTATCCCCACAGCGCCCTGTTTTTGTTGCACATGGAATTCCTCCTCCTCCGCTCTCCGCTGGATGATGTGGAGGACGAGTCGCCTGGGTCCATATGGCAGTAGAAGCCGACATTGACGGCTGCTGTGCCCAATGACAGCGCTCTTCCTTCACTTGCCACCGATTTCAGTTCCGCTCTTCCTTACGGACAAGTTCGGCATCGATCCCTCCCATGTACCCCGGGCAACCAGGCTGCCGATGCACGACAAGGAAGGCCTGGGCTTCCTCAATCTTCATGATCGAGGGCGCACTTCGAAGACCCTCTCTGGTTCCTCCTTGAAGACGGACTCCCTCACGGTCTGGGCCTTGGATTCCCTTGTGACGATTATTCTTGACTAGCTGGTATTCTTGCTCGATTTTTTCCAGCTTCGTTAAAAAGTTATCAGGACGCATTGTAGGAATCCTTGCCCGCTCCCGAAACTGGAGGACTTCATAGATGACCTCCTTGAAGGCGTCTTCCTAAGTAGCACCGTTGCTATGATGGAAGTGGACAACAGCCAGCCCTACCTAGCACAAAGGAAGCTTTGCTCGCGTCAACGCGAGAGAAGGAGACACCGAATATCCCTTCTACGCACGTGTGACAGTTGCCATTGCGACTGTCAACCTTCAACAATCCGTGGATGAACACGACTGACTGACTGTCCGAAATACACACTGAACAACGAACCCAGAAATGGAATCAAGTCATACAGGGTGGGACTGGACAAAGAATTACTGTTCAAGCATGTTCAGACCCGTTTCTTTGTTCACTCTACGGACCCAATGACCCTGAGCCATAGGGGTGAAACTTTGACGCCATTGAGCGACCTCTAAATATTAACCGATTTGAAAAATATTTTAGGAATATTATTTAGGCCTCTAGAGGAACCCGTTTTTGAGGTAGGAACTCATTTTCAAGAAAAAAAGTTTTTTGAGGACCACCCTAATGTAGGCTGAATGGATTCCAAATTCATCAAATAACATCAACCAAATTCATAATGACATCCATTTAAATGTGAGCACAACTTTACTGCTATGGATGCGACTAAGTTTAATGTGTAAAATGTTCAATTACGTTGTTTAAATTTAATGTACATCGTGTCAGTTCTTTATATTCTAGCCGCCTTTTTACAATTACAAACAAAACTTCTCGTCTAGCTAATTATTCTCAAATTTATGTTTCCTCCCAAACTTACTTCGCGTCTTGACGGCTGTCCCGCCATGAGGATTATTCATCTAACTCGAGCCATATTAGAAAAGGAATATTTGCCTCACTCTGGGGCCAAAGAAGGAATATCTACGCGACATGAATTTTATCCCTTACACTACACGCACCATGAAACACGGTCAACTGAGCGTTATGCCTAGATCATCATGTGTTAAGTCATATATAAGTCATAACACACACAGGGACCAACACAACTCACACAAAGTGTCGCCTTTGTACGACTCGTTGGGAGCGATGATGTCGATGTCTTTCATCACCACCTTGAAGGCGGGATACTCTCCAGCTGCCACCAGCTGCAGCAGCTGTGCGAACAGCGAGACGATCCAGTTCATCTTTACAGCTCTGATGGTACTGTTGGAAATGAAAATTTTTCAATAAACTTTATCACTATACATGATCATGAACCACATTGATAAATATTTGATGGCGGGCCAGTGCCGTAACAAAGATATTAGTTGAACACATAAGATTGCGGAACAATACTTCAACTTGCATGGTTAAACTTATACATATAATAAGTTCCTGTAAGTTCAGTTCAGCTCGCAAGATCGGTTTAATAAAGTGTATTCCTTGAAATATCAATGAGTGAATTTTTATTTTTCCGACATCTATTTCAGAACAATATTAAATTCCAAAGATAATTTTATAATTTTGTGCAAAATTACTGCAGCAAGGTTCCTGCCTATCACTCTTTACTGCAAGCCACACTGCTGCAATGATCAGCTTTTGGATAACAATAAACACTTATTTGCCTGAAAATCTGCAAAAGTTTGATCGCTTCATGCATCCAAATATGATAATAATACGGGTGATAATCTATAATGATTAACACTGAACTTTCAGGCGTTGGCCACGACCAAAGTTAGGGCAAACTTTTCGTTAGCGTTTAATGTGGGCCGGAGAAATATTCTGTACGCAGCAAGTCCACTAATTTCGAGGATGATGATAAACTTTAGCAAAATAGCAGGTTAACTTTACAGTGTGAAAGTGTTCGGAACACCTGGCGATTTTCAGCCGTATTAATTTTAAATAGCAGGTTAGCCTTGCAGGTCATGCAGTGGATAATGGTTAATTAGGAGGTGTGAGTCAAGCTGCACAGGAATGTAATCGATGCATTGAGTGGTAAGTAGCAGGTTGACAAGGCAACTTAACCGGTTGACAAGGCAATAAATTCGACAAGTGTGTACTAAGAAACATTTTATTGCAAGTTTTTAATCCCAAATGAGTACTCATATCATAAGTCTGCTTACATCGTAAGTTCAACAATAATTTAAATGCAGTGACAACCCGAAGGAGGTTCCTAAAATCACCATAAAAACGTTTAAGAGACCAGCTTCATCAAAACTTCAAAAAACCTTAGAAATTACAATTACAATCAGCGAAAAAAATGCAAACATACGCTGAGAATATTACAACTAAGTGACATCAAAACAACAATGGAACTTGAATACATATCGATTTACAATTTCGCGGGCTTAAGAACTGGACGTGTTGGAAAAGCATATTTTTAATGCAATTTTTAATTTTAATTTATTGAATGTTTTTATTCACTACAAATTTAAAGAGAAAACTTGACTCAATAACGCGTACAGTTCTTATCCCCTCCGAAATTTAAATCGATTGGTGTTTTTGTTTCATTTCTCGTTACTCAGGTTATAATCTTTTCGTGTGTATTTGTGCTGCTGATTATATTTATATTTTCTAAGCTATTTTCAACGCATGATGAAGTTAGTCTCCAAAACTTTCTCATGAAGATATAGTGAATTGGCATTTTATTTGCTTTTAAATATATTGAAAATGTATGAATAATGAAAATGAGCGCCAAACATACGACAATAAATTTTTGTATGTTCCGTTATAAAATTGGTTCCGAAAGAAATAAAAAATTTAGGTAAAAATCTCGGTGATTTCAATATCATAATATACATTTTATATGAGAGATACTATATATTATGCATATACAAATAAATAAAACAAGATAATAATATACTTATAAATCTATTCAATATATTGCATGCTATAGACTATGATATTCACCACTCAATACGTACATTCGCAGTGAACGCTGTTCGTGCAATAAGAAGTCAGTGAATTGCAAACTTCAACTCAAGTTAATTAAGCCGTGCATTAAGCTCAGAACTTCACTCGCTACTAATGCGATGTTTCTGTGCAATTTTGTGACCATCCACTCATTTCCATGAGCGAATATCGCTTTGGATTATTAAAATTACAGGTCGGGCTTATGAAGTTTTGGAAGACCAGGCATTTTGGGCTTACCAATTCTAGTGAAATGCCTTTCATAAAGTTATCGAATATCGATAGAAAAAAAATTTTGAGGCAATTTCGAATGTCGACTGTTCATTTTTTGTATTTATTACGGATTTATGAAGAATATCAAGCTAATCCTTATCTATCCCCTGGATAGAAGAATGGATATCAAGCTAATCCTTATCCATCGCCAGGATGAAAAAATGAATATCAAGATAATCCTTATCAATCGCCAGGATATAAGAGCTGAGATTCGTAAGTTCTGATACTCGACTATTCCTTATATATTCGCGGCTGCAAAAATTAACTATTGCGTATGAAACTGCCTTTGAACTTCAAAAATCAGAGCACAATAATTTTCATTCCAGAAACAGGCAACTGAATGCAGTGCATCATTGCAACGACTCCGGTTCAGGTGGAATTTTGACTTCAATCATACAATCATAATTTTGATCAGAAACAATATTTATTATGTCAAAATTCTAATCATCGATTAATATAGATGATAATTGTATAAATGCGATAATGCAGTTCTTAAAAGCGATATCATAAGGTTTTAACTTTACGTGGATCAAGCATGATACAATAAAAAATGGTCTTCGCACTATCCAGTTTATTCAGATTTAATTTGGTCTACACGAAAGAACCATTCATTAATATGTTTCTATTTTACCAAAACTTTATATTGTAAGAAATTTTAACCAGTAATTTTGGCAAGAAATTTTCGTATGGCCGATTATAATTAAAATTTCACAGCAAGGTTTTAGCGTTTTCATTCGAATATGATTGAATGATTGATTAACTTCTTTATATCATTAGATTAGTTGATTTTGAACGAGAATGATTGATTAACTTGGTGATCTTGCTATACAATAATGATTTTTACGAAAGCTGCCTTTCAACTTAAAGTTGTCTGTACAGTTATTATCCGGAGCTTCTATGTTACGAAGCTCTTATCCGAAGCTATAAATTAGTCTCTTAATCGAAATCTAAGCCAAAATCATATATCAATCTATCAATTATAAAACTGCTGCAGTTTGCTAATGATTTTATTAAGTGAATGATCAAATTTTAGCAGATAATTTCAAGGAAATGATATTTTTGATAGCTATGTTCAATAATTCCAATTTTTCTATGCACATGCCGTGCCTCGTTCAGCCGCAGTGCACGGCAGCTCATCGATTGATATCTTCAAGTAAAATGGGCGCAAATTGTCAACGCGTGTTTCTGCTTTAATGAATATTTTGTGTGCTTGAATAATTGGAAACACTGAGCGACTAATTTATAGGAGTTAAACGAAATTTTTATTTTCAAACGTCTCGACTTTCATTGAAAGATGGAGACTGTATTTTAACGATTAAAAATCAAGATTAGTCGATCAGAATTAGAATAGTTTCCAATCGTCCCATCTCACGTAAAGATTATCATGCTATTGATTCGCTCAATCCTGGCGATAGACAAGGACTAACTTAATATCCACAATCATTTCATCTCAGGCGATGGACAAAGGTTATCTTGAAATTCCTCATAAATCAGCAGAAGTGAATAATACCAACAACAATAATAATAATTATAATTAGAATAACAGTAATAATATGATAATAATAATACTAATAATAATATTAAAAAAATAACGAAAACAATCAGCATTCAACATTGCTCACAGATGTCGAACATTTTTTTCTTTATATTTGATCAATTTTATGAAAGACATTTCATCCGAATTGGTAAGCAGAAATTTAATTTATTTTGAAACTTCGTAATCCCGGCCTGTAATTAGGAGCACCTAAAGCGATAATCGCTCATGGAAATGAGTGGTTAGTCACAAACTTACATAGAAACATGGCATTACTAGTGAGTGAAGTTCTAAGCTTAATGCACGGCTTAACTTGAGTTGAAACTTGCAATTCAATGACTGTACTTATTGCACGGACAGCGTTCACTGCGAACGCACGTAGTGAGTTATTCACCGAGAACTTTATTTGTTTCCTTGTAGCGGCAACTACTAACACCTTTCTGAACACACAATGTGAGTGGTGAATATCTTAGTCTATTGGAGATAATATATTGAATATATTAAGATATATGTTATATATTTTAATTTAGTTATTTTTATATAATAATATTTTTTAGATATTATACATTTTTAATATTAGGCATATATTATAAATGACAAAAACTATATTAAATTCTTGGTGATTTTCACTTTTTTCATTTATTTTTGAAAGAAATTTAATAATC
>NW_025933561.1:0-7383 GCF_000764305.2 Hyalella azteca
GCGCCGCACCCTGTAGATTCACGAGTTTCCAAATTTCACTTTTCTGAGTTCACTTTTGGTTAGTTGGATTTTCATCAGATTTAGTTCAGCTCTGCGTCTCAGTTTTCATTTCATCTCCTGCTGTCGGGTCGCATAAATTAGTATAAAATAGCAGAATAATCTTGTTTAAACAAGGGTGGTTAATTAATGACCAGAGAATTCATTGATTTAATTTTAAAGATCGAACAATATTCCTCAGATGACGTTGGATGATCAAAATGCAGTTTCAAGGAAGTACTTTAATTTATTAACGACGTTTCGAATGTGACAACATTCATTTTCAAGTTATAGGAAGCATTAACTGCCCTTGTTTGAACAAGCTTATTCTGCTATCTTATACTAATACTACAAGTATGTACAGAATTAAAAAAGAGGAAGATGACCTGTTTTCATAGCTGGCTCATCTTGAGTGAAGGGAAAGAAGTGTAATACTGTCACTGTCATTAAAAAATATATAGCTCAGTACTCACTGCAGTGAGTGACAGAGAGCGCATTTTCTCGTCGACGAAAACGTGAAGTCACAGACGGACAGACGTACAGACGGACGGACGGACATGACGAGCACAATAGCGCTTTTTTCCATAAATGAGAAAATGAGCTAAAAGTGTTAATGTAATCAAACACAGGAAAACGAAATAGTGTCAGAATGTTTTAAACAGAGGGAAAAATTTTGACGTGTTCAATTTGGCTAAGCATTCGTCAAGTCAGATAAATGCACAGTAAAAATGATAAAAAAAAATACATTTTATTATCTAACCAAAGTTTTTGACGAGAAGTCTCATCAAATTTGAAGGTATTAGTCTGATTTTGTATAATAGAACTTTTGGTATAAATCTGGTATTTTGAGGTAGGTAACCTGGTATTCAAGTTGACACAACTGGCCTCAAGTTAGATTGTGGTTTGAGCTGCAATGGACAATGGTCGTATGCACATGAACATCTGTTAGAAGTTTTCCGGGTTCTGCTGTCGGACGGACGTGTGTCATTAGCTGTTCAGTTCTTGGAGTATTCGATGCTAAATAATTGATCGTTTTCCCTGACAATTGACAATAATTGCTTTTCTGTGGACTTTGTATGTAATATCTACATCTAATCGTAAGTTTTTGGCTGAGTTTTTTCCTATTATTATTATTTCCTTTTCACTGTCCCTGAGCGTGTGCTGCCATGCATGGCAAGGCTATAGCTTTCCCCGTCAAAATGGCGGAAGATAGAGACCATGGTGCCAATCCAAAATATTGGCTCATTCATTTTTAGACGCGTTCAAACATGAAAATTCTGTTCACCTTTCGTAACAATAACTTCGTTAATTAATATAATAGTCCACGACTTCACGTTCCATTGTTCCGAATTTATTCAACTACGGCGATCGTATATGTCGGCTCTCACATCTTCATCATAGTTCAATTGTGTTTCGCATCAAGTTGATTAGAGCCACTTTTACATTGTGACTGTTTTATATTTTGTTAAAGGTGACGTTAAATGCTACACGCGGGTTCTTTGTCACATCTGGTGGAGTTCTGAACATAGAAAATGTTAGGCGACTGTTAATTCACTTGGCGGTTTCGGCCACAGCTATGAGTAGCCAGATTAGGGATTAGAATCAGCATTTCATGCGTTGCAGACGAAGAAAGGGCAACTTACTGAAATATTACTGTGAAATGGCGATGAATTTCGTAATTAATGATTAGCGTGAAGAAATTTAAACTTAAAAATTTTCATTCATCGTCATTTCATAGAATACAAATATTTTTTGTATCACAAAATCGAAACGGTTAGGGCAACACTTTACAGTTAAAAATAAGAAAAATGTACTAAAAAATATGATATTCATTCATTTATTAACAGCTTAAAAAATCATATCCTTAACTTGAAAAAAATGTACTCCTGGCTTAAAAATCTATCACTGACGTGAAGAAAACTATTTCATTGACATAAAAATTTATATCCTTGACTTGAAAAATATATCCTTGCGATAAAAAATTCATCCGTGACATGAAAAAATGTATCCTTGACTAGAAAAAATATATTTAGTTGATCATAAAACAACTTCATTCCAGTTTCGTCTGTAATCCAGATACGATGTGCAGAGAATTCGTACCTAATCGTGATTTCAGCCAACATCATAAAAACTCATCAGCTTTTGGCTCATTGGTGTTGACTGAAATCAATTTTTGGCAAAGCAAGAGTCAATAACTCGATAAGGTCATAAATACGCATAACTAGAAGCTAAACCTGCTGCCTTGAGGCGGCAAATAAGAAAATCCTGCAATATGAAGTGTAATTTGTAATTCAAAAAGCTAGTCATAGTTTTGAAAAGGTCATTGAGACAAATATAATGATGTATAACACAAGACTTCACCCAGTTAAAATTTAGGGCAGGGAATAGAGCAGGCCGTCGCCGGCTGCAGTGTACGCGGCAGTTACGCGTCACCGTTTGTCAACAAAGGTTTAAAAAAATTTGTTCCTTCTCTCTTTGAGATCACCTAGACTTCTCTCTTACAATGACAGGTTGTATTGACATTGCTTACTGACATTCTCGTCGTATTGACTTTAGCAACGTAATTTAGAATCTAACAAATTAAGTTATCGAGGAAATATTTTCATCAAATTACTCACCGCTATGAACCATCTGCAAACGTCGACTGAAGCTCCGGGATTCGAACGCAGATCCTCCGCGTCGTATCACCACTCCTGTACCAGCTAGGCCACGCGAACACCTTACCAGCCTATACTCTATGAACTACTTAACTGTAATACGAAACAAATGACTCGCCATCATCTAGCAAATCGAGAAATAGCTATATATGTGGTTGAACTTGATAGATATTATTCATAATACACTAATTTTAAACCAAATAAATTTACCATATCTTCAATGAAAACGTTTCGGAGACCAGCACTGAAACGCAGAGAAAGTCGATCAATTTTATGAACCGATGATGGTGCTGATTTACACATTTTCACCGAAAATATGGTGAATTTCCTCGGTATTTTCTTTGCTCTAACATTTACTGTTATTAACGCGTTTTCTGTATATCCATGTTAGAAAACTTTCTCATCATAAACTGATTGATATCTCGCTTTAGAAAAGCGTGAATGACCTTCAACGTTTCTGTTAGTGTTAAAACTGGAAGGGACGGAACTCTGCGCTGTTTATTTAACTATAACTTATAACTTTTTTATTATTTATAACTTTTTTATTTATACCTTTAATTGGGAAGATAATCGAAAATTTTAATTTTTCCTATCAAGTTCCTTGGATATTTCAGGACATAAACCTCTTCAATTTTGATCATGTTTCAGTTTCAGTTTGAATTTCGAAAAAGCTCTTACTTCTTGCAGGTCAGTTATGTAGTTTTTAACAGTATCACTACGTTCAGTGCATGGTTTCTTTTTCTTTAGAGCAGAAAGGTGTTTTATAAGAATTTTTCAGTGGCATGATCTAAATTGATATTTACCATATTACTATTTACCCCTAAGAAAACTTCGATATTTACGTTATCTGTTGAAGTTTCTGGCAAACATGAGTATTTACTTTAAAATATATTCTGAGCAGTATTGGCTACGTGTGACAAAACCATTCCAGTTGACGATTGAGACGGCTTCATCAACTGGACGATTTTTAGTTTGCGAAAACAGTTTTTGCAACGTATTTTTTGCAATGTCACTGTCGTGAGCAAAATATTCAGTGAAAGCGTCGATATATTTAAATTTTTAGTTATTCATTCATTATTATAAGTGTTGCCATCAGAAGGGAACCAGCGTTTCTTAAAATGATCGAAGCATTCCTTAAATTCAACCCTAACACAGATGCAGTCTGAAGGACCCAGACGGAATATTTCACAAAATCAACATTGACGATGGCGAAGAATTCACGGATGCAGCCGACTCGATCGCCTATACTTACGTCTTCATTGCGGAGTGCAAAAGCTTTAGTCGCAATGCTTACAGATTTGGGGATTTCGAAATATTTTTCGGCGGATTGTCATATTTTTAAACCCAAGTTTCGAAATCGTTCATTAATTATTGTACACAATCGCAATGATCATTTTCGAAAGTGGGCACCTGAAGTCGCATTTGGGTGGCGATCTTTTGTGCTACGCAACTAAGGTCGATAGTTGGTCGTTCGATATTACCATTGTTGGGCGAGAACGTCCCACTTTCAACAAGGTTAAACGCCGCCTGAGCTTCCGGGGTTTCAGAAAGCTGACTGAGAACCTAATAGATTTCTTTCAGGCAGTCTTGAAAACCAAAGGGGCCAAAACACGTGTTTTGAGCCGTTTTTTTCGATCTGTGACACTTTTTCGTACAATTGGCGAACTAACTATATTTCAGCAACGAATTTTTCGTTACTGATTAGTTTTAAGATACTTCTAGCTTTGTCTTCTACTGAGGGACGAGATACTAAGGAAGAGCTTCAAAAGTACCGACAAATTTTTACTTATTACATGGAAGTGCTTATGAATATATTGTGCATATCGTGTTTCAGATTGACTTGAAATTATTGTGAAAGTAATTCTTTTATCGACGCAAACATTTTCATGGATCAATTTCTTTTTTGCATTGGGATGATCATTTATAAAATATGCAACTTCTTTAGTTTTCTGTAAAAAATTCGAACCCAATTTGGAGATGCAACAGCTAACAAATTTTCGTTCTTGTGGCAGAAATCCGGCAAGAAATTTAATTTGACGGATTCCTAATCTTACTGCAATTGCGCGACCATGCCTGATTCATGCCCTACGTACACGGCAAGAGGGCGCATCGGTGGACCAAAAATTTAACTCATAAACAAGTCCTAGCACCAACGCCTACCCACATAATGCAATAACTATACTCAGCCTCACACCCAAGAGGCTGGAGTTGACTGAGTCATCTCACCACACCGACTTCAACTCACAGCTGCTGCACTCCACAGCCTGCTGCATCAAATAGTTGATTGTCAACAGGTCCTACTATACAAAAATTTTACCCCATACTATCACTTCTCACAAGTGCCGTAAGCCTTACTGCTCGCAGAACACGCCGGATCAGCGTTGCCGTAAACCAACTTTGCTTCTTGCAAAACTGGCGTAACCGCGTTCTACTTCACAGACAGAAGCGCATCTTGCCAAACATATTCTGCCTTGCCCCGTTTCACAACTGTTCACAGCCAGAAGGCTTTTGGCGCATTACTGATTGGACATCAACAAAAGCCTTCAGGCTGCGAAAGGGGGAGAGACGGGGCATGGCGGAATAGATTTACCCAGATGCGCTTCTGTCTATGAAGTTAAGCTCGGTGAAGCAGTAACGGCGCTCTGATGTTGGGCGCTCGTTTTCAAAAATCGCGAAGAGGCCCGACTGTGTTTAATACATATACGCAACAGTTTGGCGATTCAATCACGGCTGTTGCTTTGGCGGCTTGCTGTTATCTGGCTGACTGGTGCACTTCTAGGAAAGGAAAATGCACCTATGGCTTTAGGCACCTAATCACACAGGCTAATATGCTCTCTAGCGTGATTACGCTCGAAAATTAATAATTATTGAATTGTGGGCATTGGCTGTGTTGGACTCTAGCATGCATCCCCTCGGGAGCACTTCTGCACACACGAATGAAACTTCTTTCATGTCCACAAACTTATTTAGTGACCTCTTTAATGCAGTGTCGCCTTCACGTATCATTTCGACGCCTAGCAGTTCTTCCTGAGGAAAGCCTGATTTACCAATGTAAGTGGCGACAACTGCTTGTCGAGTTACGTCTCCGGGAGATGTGCCCTTATCTTCCGCTATGCTAATCTTCCTTTTGGTCCCAGTAGTGGGAAAAATCTCGTTTAGTGTGCTTTTAACTTCGTCTACACAAGCCTCCTAATTAGCTTGGTTGATGGCTGGGAGGGCAATATGGTCTTTATGTCGGTTTCATTATGGGTGTGACGTCGTTCGTCACTCGTCAGATTCAACGCACTAAGGTTTCCTATCCTCATCTATTCTTTCTTAAAATCTTCACTCATCCCGGCGTTCAATACACAAGGAAAATATCGCAAAGATCAACGAAATTTCCATAAAAAAACGCAGCGAGCCCTCAAGCGGTTCCCGCGATCCCAGCAGCGGCCGCCGGCCAGCGTCAGCGACAGTCAGCGTCACTGCCGCGCCAGTGCGCTTCCAGAGCTCGAGTGAGTAGTGTAGAGCTCTTCGAACCCTCCCAGTGTTACCTTATAATATGTTGCTATACTGCTATAGCTTATTAAACCTATTATATCTATGTATTTCCCTAAGTAGTAGTAGTGGTAGTAGTATATAGTAGTAGTAGTAGTAGTAGTTAGTCTAGTAGCAGTTTGAAGTTAGGGCAATAGATAATAATTAAAGCCTTCAAACTTAGTAAATTATTAACTATCTGGTAGTAGTAGTAGTAGTTAGTCTAGTAGCAGTTTGAAGTTAAGGCACATGATTTAAACTTTTGGAGAATACCAGAAAAATTTGACGGCGGCCATGCTTTTCCAAGTCCATGTACATTTACAGATGGTATTCTCAAGTTATAGCTGAAAAAATAACCGGAAATGAACGTAGCGGCCATGTTGCAATATGAACGGACCAAAATTTGTCAACAAAATGTAAACATTCGCACGTCCCGAGCGCGACCTGACGGACCAACGGCAGGTGAGGCGTTCTCAGGTTAATGAAATTGATTGTAGGGGGTGCATGGTCACAGAAGATCTAAAACCGTGTCATTTGACCAGTCCATTCTAGACTGACGATAGTTAGAAATAGCTACTAGACTTCCATCGGGTTCGATATGGTGCTAGGCATTTCAAGTCTGAACATATTTTTTCCAAAGCTTTATCTATATAGTCTTTTCTTTAACTTCAAACTCGGAGCACCAACTATGTAATCAGGGAGAGTGTTCCACATGTCGGCGATTCGAAGCGAGAAGCAATGTTGTCGCGTGGACAAGTTGCAGCGATTTTTTAGTTTACCCCTGGTGTTGGTTCTTGTTTCAAATTCCAGTAATCCTTCGGGGACCTTATATAAACCATGAGTATACTTGTATTACTTCAATCGAGGTCCCCACGCAGACGTCGATAACTGAGGCTTGGAAGCTTCATAATCTTTGATCTTTCTTCATAGGACTAGCCCATCAAGCCTGGAATAATCCTTGTTGCGCGTCTTTGAACATTCTCTATTAAATTTTTGTCCTTTCCTAGTCTTGGTGACCACACAACGTTTCCAAACTCTAGATTCGGGCGCACGACAGCAACAAACAACTGCTTCATCGCTTCTGCATCTAGGAACTCTAAAGAGCGTCTGATTAGACCAAAAAGTTTGTTGGATGTATTAGCTTTCGTTTCAACATGCTTAGAAAATTTCAGCT
>NW_025933562.1:0-1203 GCF_000764305.2 Hyalella azteca
TGTTTCAATCGTGCTTTTCTCAACCACCCAACCGCCTCGCCGATTTTGACCAGAACTTTCACAGGAAACTGGGATCGAACCTGTAACTCAGTGCTTTATTTTGCTCAACCTAACCCAAGCTGAGATCAGATTGAAACGTTACTTAATATTGTAATGTCTTAATACTTTCTGAATTAGAAGGGAAATAATATGAGGTTGAACGATTTATTCCACGTTGCATGGATTTTGGTTAGAGAATACTCACATTTATTTAAAGAAACTTTATATATTTAACAATCATAGCTTAGTGGCTTTGCAATAGCCTCTTCAAACTTTTTTACGTGGCCTTGAGGTATATGAAACGAACATACAGGGTGGGGCAGAACCGATTGAGCAGTTCTGAGGCGAAATAAAGGAGTATTGGAGGTATATAAAGAAGAAACTTTATTTTCATCGAGGTTAGCATAAAAAACCATTTGGAATACTTATGTTTTGAAAATAATATCAGGAAGATGGTGGCCGTTAGATATTAGATGGTGGCTGCAACACACTGTTGGAGTCGTTCTCGGAAGTTTCCTACAGCACGTTCACACATATGGCGAGGCATGGCCAAAACCTCTGCTGCAAGAATCCGTTCCCTTAGCTGCATGTGATAGGGTGCGAGGGCGACTTCTGAACACCCTTTCTTTTAGATGTCCCCAAAGAAAAAATCGCAAATGCTCAAATCAGGTGACCTCGCAGGCTACTGTAAATCACCCCCTCAGAGACACCGAGAACGACTCCAACAGTGTGTTGCAGCTAACGGCCACCATCTTCCTGATATTATTTTCAAAACGTAAGTATTCTAAATGGTATGTTATGCTAACCTCGAGGAAAATAGACTTTCTTCTTTATGTACCTCTATTACACTTTTATTTCGTCTCAAAGCGGCTCAATCGGATCTGCCCCATGGGCCCACCCTGTACTAATGTGAGTGGTAGTATACAAAGCTTAAACATTTCATCTACATTGGGCTTAGACTAAGGAAACATAAAGACAAACTGCAAAAGATAATGGACCTATTTAATAATAAACCTAACTAACTTGACATTGTCAGCAGATATATATGGACTGCAAGTTTAAAATCTCCAATCTTCTGAAATGTTGGACACGAACAACACTGTAGATTTTTGATAGGCTTTCAAGCGTCGTCTTTCCAGTCGAGCTTCTTCTTCCATTTTTGCG
>NW_025933563.1:0-34262 GCF_000764305.2 Hyalella azteca
TTTGTTTCAGATTTTAACTTTCAGAGCTGTTAGAGTGTTAGGTACCAATTAAACCCAGTTTAGGCAAGGGGCTTTATGGACTAGCTTCCAGTGCTCCTATAAGAATAAATTAGAAAGAAAGAAAGAATCACCGAGCTAGCCTCAGCTAGGTATAGGCATGGGTATAGGTACCTAGTATGTGTGTCACACTTGCGGACTATCAACAAAATCGAACGTAAATCATTATAGGGAGTTCGTTTTGGACGGTGATCGAGTAAACATCTGGCGGCAGTGCCTTCATTTGAGAATCAAAAGATCTATCTTTGAACTAATCCGGTTTGGAAGTTGGAACCTTTGCTACACACCGGGTGACACCGCTAGTGATACAACTGGCGAAATGAAAACCGGCAAGCGTCGAAAAAAAGAGGCATTTCATCCTGGTCTTCCCGCTCTTCTGACGATGAAAGCGTCGCTTCGGAGCCCTTCTCTCCTAGACAACAGGTAAGAAAGCATTCTGCGCCTGACCATGAAACTGATCATGCATTCATGCTTACGGAAACGGGAAAAGCACTATAATAGCAGTTTCAGCGTTTAGTAGGCTGTTTTCCTGTCGCCAAGTCTTAACATCGCAGAAGATTCACAGTATTTTTTGCTCTGCTTAACCACCTGGCCTCCTTGCAGATCTGACCAGAAACTGTTGCCCAGAGC
This sequence comes from Hyalella azteca, assembly GCF_000764305.2. Taxonomy (NCBI): domain Eukaryota; kingdom Metazoa; phylum Arthropoda; class Malacostraca; order Amphipoda; family Hyalellidae; genus Hyalella; species Hyalella azteca. The sequence continues at coordinate 688 of NW_025933563.1, forward strand.
TGGGATCATAGTGGGCTTTTTAGTGGCAAAGCAGAGAGTTTTTTAGACTCCCCCTCAAGTTCATTTCTGACTTTGAGTCCTATAAGTAGACCAGTAAAGTATCCTGGATACCAGCCTTATCATACTTAAGAAATTGGTTTAAATCTTGAGTAAATGAGGAAATTAAAAATGAACTGATTCTAAAAAAGCTCTGGTTTGCCACTATGGCTGGGATCAAACCCGCGCCTGTCTGCGCCAATCTTGGTAGGTAGTTGCCAGCATAGTGACAAACCAGAATTTTTTTAGAATCGGTTCATTTTCAATTTCCTCAAGATTCTAACCAATATCTCAAGTAGGCTATGATAATGCTGGTATCCATGATACTTAACTGGTCTACTTATAGGACTCAAAAATGAACTTGAGACAGAATCTAAAAAAACTCTCTGCTCTGCCACTATGGTTGCCAGTTGGTAAATACTAATAGCGTGGTACGCTGAACTGTAACTTCTGTAAGTAACCACTGGAAATAGATATAGATCATAGTGACCGTCATACTGTGTGGCGTGTGCTACTGGTAGGTACTAGTACTCTAGTAGTATGGTCACTAGTACCTAAATTATCCAGGACAATCATCCTGGAAGGCTGGAATGAGTGAAGAGTGATTAACTTTCTGCCTTAACACTTTAACAGTTTGAGTCCAATTAGGTTAAACATGGTATATTCCAACATCGTGGGTAATTCTGACACTTCTCGACTTTTTTCCTTTATATTAAGCTTTTTCGTAGTTCTATCACTTCCATGCAGAGTGGAAATCTAAGATTAGAGGTTCACTTAAAAAAAAAGCGTTCTGCCTTGAAAAAAAAATGTTCCAGGCAACTAGAAACAGGTTTGCGGGTTGTCAGAAATCGGCCTCGGCAATCGGTATGAATGTTACGTCGGGCAACACAGAGAAGATCCCAAGATTGTTAATTGTACTTTGTACGCGTCACTCACGGATAAGCAAGAGGAATCTACTGAAAGAAGAGCACACATTGTGCTTGGTGAGTTGGTAGAAGTTACAAGGTCGCTACTGACCATAGTGACAAAGCACAGATTTTTCAGAATCAGTTCATTTTTATTTCCTCATTTACTTCAGATTTATACCAATTTCTTATGTATAATAATGCTGGTATCCAGGATCATGGTGGCAGGGAATTATTGTGAGTACTTATCGGTCCACCGCTGTGCATCGGTCTTAACCCTTCGCAAGGCCCCATGCCCTTGGCCCTTGGGCCCCTCTTGCAAGTTGTAATGGTCTAAACTCAACAGTTCAACCCCATCCCCATGATCTCATCACAACTCCCTTTAGAAATATGTGGAGTTTCGAAATTGATAGTAATAAATCAATAAATATTTGAACTGGGAAATTCCTTGGTTACTTACGTTGGTTCCACAATGATATCAATGACGTAAAAAATTACAATGACATCGGTTAGGAGCTTAAGCCTCACTGCCTCAGCCATGATTCTAGCTTTGCTAAGTCCTTACACTCTTACCTCATAATTCATGATGTTAGAACTTCGATATTCAAATGTTGAATATCTGTCAAGTGTCAATATCACAATCAGAAATATGTTATAATATCATAATCGAAAATATTATTCACAAATAACCATCCATTTCATGCCGAATTGGACTCCCATCTTCATGCTAGCCATATGTTTACATACGTCACAAACGGTGATGTATGTCGTCCCACGGTGACGTCACACACAAGAACACGTGGAGACAAAAAAAGCAATATTTCGCTGCACCACAAACAAATAAATGTAAATAATTGGTAATAGAAAAGTTTTTCTGGAACATTTTGAGAGACTGTGCCTAAGCAGAATACGATATTAATAAATTATTAGTGAAGATACTAACAATAAAGTAGTTTATTTGATGGCCGCTGCTAGCGCTGGCATCTGAATACGGGCGTGCCACCTTTGTTTAGAATTCGAACAATTCAATATCTCACTGCAACACAATTCAAAACATTTAAAAAATTAGTAATGGAAAATATGTTGCTGGAACACTTTAAGAGACCGGACCTAAACAGAATACGATATTATTATATTCTTAGTGAAGACTGAAGATACTAACAATAAAGTAGTTCATTTGTTTGCCGCTGCTAGCGCTGGCATCTGTAATATGTGAAGCTTCTATGGGTAATTTTACTTCTATGGNCGTTGTTTTGTAAGTTTTGTACCAACGGAACTATGGAAAACTACATTAATTACGTATTAGCAACTTAAGCTAAAAAAATGCACTGTAACGGGAATCAGCTGTGAGAGAAGATGCCAGAAAGCGCGATGGATTCAATTTAGTCATTTTTAATTTGAAATTGGTGTCAATTCTTTGGAATAGGAGCGTAAATTTCAATGTAAAACCTATTAAAATTTTACATTTCTGTGTGGATTTTGATGCTGTTAGCATTGAAATACTTGACAGTATCTCTGATGCAAGAAATACTGGATAAATACATTTTAATTTAGAAATTAACGTCAATCAAAAATTCGAAATTACTGCTGTCGCCTGTCAGAGCTATGTTGGTTCTTGCAAACCGATTGTTACATCCAGTCGCTTATATTGAAAATAAAATTATTTAAGCAAGTATTTCTTGCATCAGAAATAATTCAAAGTTTGCTAATGTTAACAGCATTATAATACATGCAGAAACGTACATTTTTTTATAGATATTAAAAATTTAGGCTATGACTTGTATACTATGTCTATTATAGTCTATAGGATTTTGAATCGATGCATGCATTCAAATTCAAATTTGGTCCACCCACGCTCCATGGCCAGTGTAGCTGTCAGCTCACCTTCTTCAGAAGTGTGAAAGCTTTTGCCGGTGAAGGTGTGTTTTATGATCGGTCCGTAAAGAAGCGTTGATCGGTTCAAAATGACATAAGAACAGGTTCTTTTGAATAATCTATGGATTGGCCCCATGTCCAGGATACTTTACTTGTCTACTTATAGGACTCAAAAATGAACTTGAGGGAGAGTCTAAAAAACTCTCTGCTTTGCCACTATGCTTTACTTGTCTACTTATAGGACTCAAAAATGAACTTGAGGGAGAGTCTAAAAACTCTCTGCTTTGCCACTATGCTACTGACACCAGTAGAGACTCGTCACACACAGTCACCGATGGGCGATGAGCAAGGGAGATCTTGGGAAGGCTGCATCAGCATTGCACCAGGCATTCTTGATTCTGAAAAAAGTTCCATTAGATCTTGCCGATATACTTGAATGCAAAAGTCACCTATATTCGAGTTGATTAAGATTTAAGAGCATTTGATGTAATAGTTCTTCAGAGTTTGACCAGTTGATTCAGAGTACACAACATTATTTTCTTCTACGGTCATAATTAATTAACTCTTTAATTGTTTACATTATTTCTGAAAATCATACCTGAAGCTGATTTGGCAGATACGCTACTCGCTAGCAAGTAGCGTCCGACTCCCAACCAGCTCAAACAAACGTGGACCTAATTGCATGCAATATACGCCTTTGTATCATATTAGTTGAACAGTTTAACATTTGCGCACCGTATGGCGCGTCCTTATGAAGTTAACTCCTAGTCCAACTCTATGCAGTTGCAGACTCCTATTCCTATCAACATGTTAAAACTAGTTCTATAAGTTGCGTTTTCTTTCATCATAAGTGATCATATTTAGCAAATACGGTAAACAAAGCTAAACACAAATTCTTGAATTAAATAATGACTGCCGTTAGTGAGTAATGAATGGCAATAAAGAGTCTCTCACTTTCTCCACTCTCCTTAGTCCTTACTCAAAGTAAACTAACAGCTCATCGGCAAGAACTAGATATGGCTTATACTATTTACTCTTGACAATTGACATAATGGTTGCAAATTAAATATGAAAAAATATTTATTGCACCTATTCGTTACGTCAGCTTTCAAAATGAGGATAAACTTGTCGGCAATTGGAGAAACTTATCGAAGAAGAGGCAATGCACAACGACATCGACATGACACATGACTCAGTTGACTGACTAGACTACCGGTAGTGTACTTGGAAAATTTAGCATTCAAACCTTTAGATTCTGTGAACCTCATAATTTATACATTATTAGAACTTTAGACAACTCACAATATATCACGTAAAGTTTTCACTCAATAATAGACTCGAAGTGTATGAATAAAACCTAAGGAGTATAAAACTGAAGTGTCCACTGGTCAGCATGGGCGGGAGCTTCATCTGCATTGTAGTTACCACATCCACTTGTTCCGGTTGCGTAATGAGAACTAAGTCAACTAACCAGGCTGAGCCAAAAGCTTTCCTGCCAGCTTTGTTGCACACGATTGATACTACATGCAATGCATGTATAACATTTACGACCGTTATTAAACCATTCTGTTGAATGTCGGTTACTAAAAATTTACAATATAGAAGAATTCAAATATTTCATTTCTTCACAGAGTATATTGATACCATGGTCAGGAAGATGTGCCAGGTGCGCGGGAATTTATTTTGTCATTTTAACAACCTGCGCGGTGCGCCGTACTATGCTGGTAAAAAAATGCGCCGTGCGCTGTACTTTAGAAAGCTAAAATAGTTCTACTATTTTAGTCAACAATATACGCAAGTATATTGACTACGCGAGTCGAACTGACAAATAAAATGTAAGACATGTCCGGGTTACTTCTGACTCTTCCGCTTTTCCGCCTTGTCGGATACGGAACGTACGGTAATCGTAAACTGCGGCTATTATACATACGAAATGTAAACAGACGGTGTTCAGTGTTGCCATATGGCTTTGAAGAAAATTTCTTCTAAAACATAGTTCTAGATTTCTCATTCACTGCTTGTGCGTGGCAGCGCGATGTAGAATTGATGGCCTGGATTGCGCGAACACGTGCGCGAAGAGAATCAATTTTCATTACATTGCGCCAACTGTGCACAGCAATAGCTTAAAAAAAAAGTAAAAATGCGCGGGAAAACACCGAAAGTTCACCAAAAACATGCATCATCCTGAGTGTGGTATTGATATAATATTGTTGGTATCTCTGTCACATGTCACTTTCTTTGTTATTGTTTCAGTACAGATGGTATTCCTGAATCCTGATTGCGAGTAGTTTTCAGGTCTCAGCTGATTTCATCAGTGATCAGTTTTTTATTTGTTGATGAATTCATAGCCAGTTTTTCATGTATTTGTGAGTGAATGTACAAAGTAAAGATGTTATTCTTTGTGATTTTCATCAATAGTGACATAACTACATTATTGTATTAGGCACTTGAAATAAGAAGTGTAGCATTACACATTAAATTAGCATTAGTGCGTTAAAAAAGTGTGCATTTGGGGCGGTCCATTCTAGCTTTCTAACGCTGATTGGATTCCAGTGGCTGTGACGTTGCACTTGTTCTGGTGGTAATTGGATTTTTGTGACTGGCATTGCACACGCTCTAGCGATGATTGGATTCTTGTGACTGTGACGTTGGACTCGTTCAAGCGTTGATTGGATCCTTGTTACTGTGATGATGGAAGCTCTGATTTTTCCAATGTAACAGCTGTGGCAGCTTGCAGAGACTTATCAGTGATGATGATGGACTGAAAGTGGAGGTGTGCTGGCCGTTCCAGATTTTTAGGTCATGCTTTCCATTTTGCTATGTCGGTATGTCCACCAGTTAATATATTACCCCTCTGGAATTCCACACTGGTTCCATGCATTCGTTGATGGTTGAGATAGTGACGTCATACTTTTGCACGCCATGCTATTGCCAAAACACTAGGTCTGGGCCGTCTGGATGGAAAATGTTGAGATCCAAAGAGAGACAGTGCGCGTCCAGCGAGAACATCAAAAAATGTGTCAAAGTTTATAGTTGACCTTGCTTTACCAAATAGTGATAAACTTTGTGTAGAAAGAATATTATGGTTTGAGACTTTTAAATGTCTGTGAATATATTAGGAATTCTTTAAGTACCTATACTTGTATTTGCTATTTCAAGTCATAAATAAATTAATAGATGATTAAGTTAAGAGACCGTTTTAGACACATAAAAACTAATTCTGACACAGCTTGGAATTAGACACACACAGCTCGTTCCAAACTGTGTGCAAAAATTAAAATTTTCTTAATTAAAAGCTTAATAGCTCTTAATTAAAAGCCTAATTAACAGGCTTCTGTAGCCTAATTCCACTCAGGGATGCTAGCAGCAACTTGCAGCACACCTTTCCGTACAAAGCAAACATAAGCAGTCATTTAACAGTGTTCAATATTCAATAGTGTTCTAATTCCAAGCTGTGTTGTATTCCAATACAGCTCACACAGCAATCGTAATTTGAACACAAGAGTGTCAGCATTACAAATTAGTAGAGTTTGAAGCACGGCTGGAATTTGTCTCACAAAATGCCAAATTTAGTCACACATGGTGTCGGAATATATGGATTTGGTAGGTTTGCATTCTAAAGGCTTTTAAATAAATATGGCAACACTTTGTGACGTTTCATTGTTGCTGGCGTGTAGTGCGGTGTTTTGAGAGTGACGTAAAGCAAACAGAACTCGAGCTGCGCATACGGTGTATTTTTTATAGCCATTCATTTTTTGCTACGTCCTGAAAGTGTCGGAATATACCGCGTTTACCCTACATGCTGTTCAGCCTTCCTAGCTCACGGTTCAGATCATTCAGTGCAGTGCAGGACAGTTTTCAGCATCGAGCATCAGTATTGTTACTAGACTACTAGTATTAGAAGACAGAAAAAGGGAAAACAAATGCAATTTTGAGGGAATTTCAGTCAAATGCAGATAGGTATGGAAATAAAAAATGGAATTCCTGATGAAAGAGGTTCAAGCCCCAGAGGCCAGACACAGTCATTAATGCTGCTCCGAACATAGAAGAATCTTCAAGAATTGTTAGTCTAACTCTTTTACCAAACTATCCCTATTGGCTATTCTCATTCAGAGTCCTACCCATATTAGAGAGACATGTTTTTTTTCCTTGTTAGCAGGTTCAGAGTAGAATCTTCCTTGGCTGTTGAGTCAAAACTCAAAAGAAGCTCTCCCCCAGATTGGATTTCATTAACTTTTGGAACCACATGTGCTGCACAGGTTAGGGCATGTGTGTCATGAACGGATGAACCATACCTATTATTTTCTTCCATTCATTTTTCTCTTAACACTTTGACTGCGACTCACAAAATAGCCTGTTGTCCTGTGGTGCGACTCATTCAAACTTGAATAACTTGAGTTACAGACAAGGCAGCAAGATCAGGGCTAGTGCACTGCTCTTGTCTGAGCGAGCTCTACAAGCTTCTGACATAAAAACTGTGAGCCTCTATTGGTGCATGTCGCCTGGGATGGAAACTTTCATATTTCTAGGCAACGTGCGCCATATGAGGTACACGGTATTTATTATTCAACTACAATAAAAAACTTGCATCACACGGGTACTAACGCTTGAAAAAAACATTTTCTGTGCAAATGAAATTGGATTGTGACTGCAATAATCAAACTACAAATCATTCTGGGGTAAAATGCTGCTAAATGAGAAGTTTATAATTCATTTAGATGATTTCTTACAAAACTGCGCTAAGCAAAGCATGGAGTGGTACCGCCAACTGTTCAAGTTATTGGCAAAAACTGTAGCAAATGCCTGGGTGCTTGGTGATCAGTTCTATAGTCAGTAAAAATCGATGTGAGTTGCTGAAGTCGTTGAAGATTACTGAATGTATTTTCACTAGTAATAGGTCAGACACGTGAAGAAATGTTTATATAACCAAATCACAATAATTTTAGATGTTGGTGTTCCAGCTCTAAAGTATTTGAAGCTGAGGATCTGAACTTCATGTCACGACGAGCTACTGATCTGAGTCTTGCTTTAACATAATTGCAAAAAAAGGAAGTTAGTTGGTGCTAAAGTGAGATTAAAAGCTAGAAAAGTAACTATCAATTGCTAGCCCAGTACTCGGAATCCGTATCACTGTTTATCTTGCTTTTTACAGTGCCATTCTGTTTCTGTGTGAGCTTAGGCAACTTTCGAATGACTAATACTCGATTTTCTACTGCTGTAATCCATACCAATACCGGAAAAATGATTTTCAACATATTGGAACAGGATAACCCCCTTTATTTAATACTTTTTCTTTTTCGTATCCACTCATTATTTCAGGCTACATTCCAACTACTAAAATTCTTATGATTCGATTGCACAACGTTCATATAGGTTTTTGAAAACATTATTGTCAATTATCCATCATATTTTTCACAAGTTTATGATCTGGCTGATATTTTAAAGAGCTTTTTCTAAAAAATTAAATTTTTCAAGCGTGCGCCATATATGGCGCACATCGCAGTTTTGGACAAGCATGCGTGTACCATATATGGTGCACGTCGCAGTCAAAGTGTTAATATTTATTTCTTATTGTTTATGCTCATTTTGTTACTCTTTTTCCTGTTCTTGTTTTACTGGTTTTTGCTTGCTCTTTTGCTATTCCTCTCTTTTTTTACAGATTTTAAGACTGGTAACTGATAGGCTTCAAATCAGGGCTGGAAAAGTTCTACTTTTTTCTGAAATATCATGGCTCTAATATCATAGAATTTTAGTAGGTGTGAAATGTTGCAGCTCTATTGTCATTTGTATTAATATTGTATTTTGGTTAAATTGAAAAATTGTGGTTTGCAACTTCGCAAACATGTCGTTAAATACAATTTTCAACTTCCGCAATGATGGCGCAATCCACATTACTTCAACGTTCCCTCCAAAATATACTGCAAAACGTAATAACACATAGCTGCAGTCATGTCAGAGCAGTCATACTGTATTATCATGTGTTCAGTTGCCATTTAAGTGAAGCCAAGTGTTAGTTTTGCTGCTTGACTGATTTAGGGTAAAATTTGGGGTAGCATGTGCATGGACTTTGTAAATATGTTTGCAGCTTGTTAATGGCTTTTCATAACCGAGATATGGAATTCATGGCTTAAAGAAATGGAATCACTGCTGGCAAATACATAAAACCACTGATGGCAAATCCATAAAAACCACAGTAGTTTTAGGCTACTGTGTAGCCAGACTTTCATGTCTTTTTCTGTCAAAAATCACACTTTATTCATTGATAAATGTTACTACTCAATAGCAAATAAATTCAATATTTTTCTATTTTATTAGTGTAGATACTAGATACATACAGAAAGTTTACAGACTGAAGTACCTCCACTCAACCTGGGCACTCAGTTGCACTGGTGAGTGGGGTTGATGATACATTGCAAAGTGTAAAAGTGTCTGTACTAATTCTTTGTTGATAATTTAGGTTATGATTTATCTTGTTATTTATGGAATTTTATTTAGTTAACTAGCTAATTGTGTAATTTCATTTTCTTATATTCCCTTGCATTTTACGTTGTTTTTGTTAATTTATGACTGATATGGTTTGGTTTAAAGAAGCTATTATATCATATATGATTACAGTTGCAAATGGTTTCATTAAGCTTATTTTCTCAACTTTAATGGTTCTTGCCTTTCTAATATTTTACAGCCGATTGGCTTATTAGTCATTCATGATTTGCATTTTTAGTCTGTTCTTTATGTTGCAGTTTCTTCTGCTCATCTCCACCTGGCCATGCTTCTTATATGTGACTAACTACCATCAACCTGGGCTACTCAGGATGATTTTGAATGTTTTTCATTCATAACTTCTTACCATGAAACATTTAATAAACAAGTTTAGGCTCATTTCAAAGCTCTTTGCAAGGGCTATCACATGGCTTCTCCAAAAAATTTCTATATAAAATATCTATATATTCGTAAGGTGCCAGAAGCAAAAAAAAGAGTGTCCTGAGTAGCCCCGTCAAACAGGGCTACTCAGGACACTTGGAATAAAGCTTAATTTTAAAACATTTGAAGCATGCAGAGTGTACTTATCCATTACTAACAGTACTCTGAAGTCCTCCTCTTTCATTGTAGATGATGTAGAGGTAGAATAAATGACATTTTCTGTGATTTTTACTTGTTTTTCCTTTACTGATATGATATTACCATATACATTAATTACCATATTATTGATGCGATATTACCATACCGTAAAATGGGGTAACTTAGACCACTTTTTCTTTTATAAATGATGCCATTTTTTTACTAGCTAAATTAAACTTGAATTGAAACATGCAAAATACAGGTCTATACTCTAGCTTCACTCACCAAAAATTGCTGGCTTCTGCCTCTCATAGTCTTTATGTAATTTCAAAAAAATTGATGGTCTTTGTTACCCCAGCTCTTGGGGTAACTTAGACACATATCAGCAGCCTTATAGCATTTTTTCTGTATCTGTAAGCTTACAGGACGGCTTGTAATTTCACACCATTTTAATTGGGTTAAGTGAATTTACTATAAAAAAATATTGTGAAAAACATACCTGAAACAGAATGGAATGTTTTAGTGACAACCATCATATGTTTTGGAGAAATAAATAATAGTTAAGGTCAATTACTTTTCATTCTATAATGCCTGGTGCACAATTCTATATATGACATTCTATGCACAATTTTGTGATGACCGATGATGCACTAATTTTGTGATAAGTGAAATTTTTTCGTCAAGCGAGGTAAATGTAATCAACATTGTTGCCGGGTGGATGTCTCACGTTGCGGGTGAGGTAACCGTGTTACCTACTTTGAGTTTGGTTTGGCAACAACCCTACTATCTAGTATGTTAAAGGCGAATGAAAGACTGGTGTCTTATCTCTTAAATTGAAGTAAAAATATGGTGACAATGTAATGAGTGAATACGTTTAACTGCATTCAGGAGTTATGATTAGGGATAGGGAAAGGGAGCATGGACAGGGTTGAATGTATTCCATCAGTGATGAACTGAAAAATAGAGATTACAAAAAGTCAATAACCTGTCCACTAAATAATAATGCTAAGCCTGAAGGGAAATTGAATGTTAAAACTAATACAATGAATATTTAAAATAGATTCTTAATTGATAGCAAGCTGGTTGTGTGCAGCAAGCAAGAAAATATGAAAAACAAAACAAACAAATATTATACTATTTGGAGTGAAATCAGGAAACAATTGCAAAGATAAGCTAAAACCAGAACCAGGATAAACCGCTCAAGTAATTTGTGAAAGTTGTGACGTTATTGAGATAATACACAAAAGCAAAGCATTCAAGAATACATTGCAAGCAGACAGTTGACATAAGAAATTCAATAAACATTAGATTAGATTACGCAAACAGAGCTAATTAATCGGATTAGGAGGTAGTAAACTTGTAGGACACTTACAAACATCTTTGGAATTAAAAGATCACACCTAACTAGACTCACCAACCACTTGTGGCAGTTCCACTTAATGACTCGTTGATTTAGGGATCAGTAACTGCACTTGCATGGTCCTCCAATCATTATATCACAATAATTGTCCAAGTTGCAATAAATAGAATTAGTTTACAGGCTGAAAAGAACAGAAAGAAAATATACATTCAACAATGATTAATAAGTAAACATTAATTCAACAATAATTCATATATAGCGAGCAGATGGTTGGGTGAAAAATATGGTAGAAGCCTCCCGGCAACAACATTCTTTGTTTTTAATCAATTTTTTTCTCAACTGGAGCCTTTGCTAACTAAGGTTCTACTGTAAATGCTTTTTGGGGGTGTCCCGAGTAGCCCCGCCGTGCGGAAATGGCCGCCATTTTTTTGGATTGAGTTATGTAAATTCCGCTAATAAAGTTTTCATGCTGACACTTGTCTGCCACTTTCTTCTAAGAGAAATTTTTTAATATGGTAAATATTTTTTTTACTATAGACCTTAGCAGAAGTAACTTTTTAAAACTGCATTCACCATTTTTTTCAGGAATTTTTCAAAGCTACCATCAAACGGGATAAAAAGGGACGGTTTTTAGCTTTTTTTGTTAATAACTTCTTACCATGAAATATTTCAGAAAAAAGTTTAGGCTCATTTTATAGTTCTTTGCGAGGGCTATTGAATGGCATCTTCAAAAAAATTCCATATGCTATTTTTAAGGCGCTAGACGCAATATAAAAGGCTCCTGAATTAATCTTGAAATGGGGTAAAAAGGGACACTTGAAATAAAACTCAGTTTCAAACATTTGAAGCATGCAGAGTGTACTCATCTATTGCTAACAGTACTTTGAAGTCCTCCTCTTTCATTGTAGATGATCTAGATGTAAAATAAATGACATTTTCTGTGATTTTTACTTGTTTTTTCTTTATTGATATGATATTACCATATTCATTAATTACCGTATTATTAATGTGATATTACGGTATCCATGGACATGCCATTGAGCATTGACAACAACCTTGTCCACTGCAAGCTTCATATCAGCAGCCATGTAGCATTTCTTCTGTATCTGTAAGCTTACAGGATGGTTTGTAATTTTGCACAATTTTAATCTAGTCTAATGATTTCACTATAACAAAAAAGATTGTGAAAACATACCTGAAACAGAAAATGTTTTAGTGACAACCATCATATGTTTTGAAGAAATAAATCATAGGTTAGGTCAATTACTTTTCATTCTATGATGCCCAGTGCACAATTCTATATATAGCATTCTATGTACAATTTTGTGATGACGGATGATGCACTAATTTTTGATAAGTGAATTTTTTTTCGCCGAGCGAGGTAAATGTAATCAAAATTCTTTGTTATTAATCAATTTTTTTGTTAACTGGAGCCCTTTGCTAACTGAGGTTCTACTGTAAATGCATTTTTAAAGGTGTCCCTAATTACCCCGGGGGGTGTTCATTTTTGCCCCATCGCGCAGAAATGGCTGCCAGATAGGCAAATTCCGTCAATTACATTTTCAAGCTGACATCTGGGTGCAATTTTTATGTAAGTAAAATTTTTCAATACGGCAAATATATATTTTTTTTTTTGCTCCAGACCTTAGCAGAGGTACTTTTCCAAAATCGCACTTTTTACACTTTTTTCAGCAATTTTTTAGAGATAGTAAATGTTTGATTTCTTGACTAGCTTTATACATTATAGATAGTAAAAATGTTGAAGTTTACGCGACTATTTTTAATTTTGCAATATTTTGATTAGTTTAGCTGCTACAACATTTCTACTAAATGTGGGACACGCATCCCTATTTACCCAGCCTGCCCTTTTTACCCCGTTTGATGGTAGTAAATGTGTTTTTTTTTTTAACTTCCTTTATACTACACAGATAGGAAAAATTTTGACGTTTATGCCACTATATTTAGTTACAATATTCCAATTAGTTCTGCTACTAAAACAGTTTTATGCCATGTCGGAGGACTGTCCCGAGTTACCCTGCCCGTCCCAAGTAGCCCCGGTTGACGGTAGCACACTTTCACTACACTTAACAAATTAATTTAATCATTACATTTCCAATTACATTAAATATATGTTCATTTTACAGTTCCATTGTCTCATTCAATAATCATTATTTTTAAGACCAGTTTCTCATTATCCTTAATTTAGAGTAGGGTTGTTGCCATTAAGTAATCAAGTAAATAGAATAACCAATCCAGCTCTTTTCCTCTTTCGATTCTAGGTCAATAGTTGTGTTTTTTCCATTCTTTCCTTATCATTTTCTAAATTTATTTTCTAAAATTAAAATTGATTTCCATGTATTTCCAGATGTATTTTACTAGCTGATGATGGGCATAGCCCAAAACGTTCTGTTTTGTTTATCTAGGACTTCTATTCAGTAAAATGTTTTATGCAACTTTTTTAGTTTTAGCCTTTATTTTTAAACTTAGAAGAACTCCTTGAGATATTGTAATCAAGTAGATAACAGGCTTATCTCACCGGCTGCAAGAGACAGATAAGACATGGCAACACTGTGTAGTCATGGGACTGCATGTACAAGTTTCCAGTGCTCCTATAAGACTAAATAAGGAAAAAGAGGATGCCTCGGTGTAAGTGTGTAAGTGCAGCATAGCTATGTAAAGCCTGTTAGATCCCATGTCAGCCAATTTAACTACTATACTAACTTGTATTGTCTCAATATTCCTGTCACACTGCAGAACTTACTTGGAGGGAACTCATATCCCTCCCCCACCCAGAACTTGATAAATGCTATAGCTCTATTTTCATCAGCTAGCCTTCTACCATAGTGACGAAACAATCATTACCTTGCTCCATACAAACTTTACAAATCTAATGAATAGACTTATCAATAATTGTTTACCCAAAAATCCCTAAGTGGTAAACACCACCTTGGCCTGTTGGCCATTATTGAAGGCAATAAGTGCCTTTTTTAGCCATTTATTATGATTCATATACTGTTATTGTTAGTAGGCTAGTTGCAGCATAAAAAATAACACCTCAAAAAGACAAAAAAGCTGAAAAAATAAAAAAAATCAAATAAATCAAAAAAATCATGAAAAAATCAAATAAATAATTGATTTTTGATTTTTTTGATTTTTTTAAAAAAATCAAAAAAATCGCCAACCCTGGTGCCAAATTTGAGGGGAGCAGAAACACTCTCTGATCAGTTCTTTTTTAAAACTTCTGTAAATTCTCTGAAGACTCTGGCAGACTAAAGTGTGTATGTATAGGTTGTAACTGCTCTTTGCAATGAATTGCTGATGTTGCTATACCGTAATGCTGTTCACCTTGAATTCATTTTGTATCTTGATCCTTCAGAGACAAGCTCACAGGACTTTAGTTTAATGTGAGTTCTGGATGAACATGACTGATGACTTGAAGGTGCACACTACACAAAGCACCCTTGAAGGGTATCAGGTCATTCAGAGTGGGGCTTGACAAAGAAACCTTGTTCAAGCATGTTCGGACCAGTTACTTTGTTCACTCTATGGACTCAATGACCTTGAGCCATAGGGTGAAACTTTGACACCATTGAGTGACCTTTAAATATTAACCAATGTGAAAGATATTTTAGGGATAATATTTAAGTATCTATACAAACTGGTTTTTGAGGTAGAAACTCATTAAAAAAATTTTTAGGACCATCTTAATGGGTTTAGGTGCATTGAGTTACTTTGCATGCTGTAGGGCAGTGGCTGCCAAACTTTTTCAGGCTGGTGCCCCCTTTGGCTCCCCAGTGAATCTCTAGCACCCCCCCCCTCCCCAACAGACACATATAAAAACAAACGCCTCTTTCTTGATATTTAGTATGCTGAAATTTTATAAGAGGAAGGTTAAACACAAAAGTGTATCTCACAAATAGAGCCCCATTTAATAAACCAATATTTTTTACAGTTTTAACTGTTTCAGCACTAGAAATTCAAGACAGCTTGGACAAATTTACGGCCGGACTCATGGAATTTGTCCGGACTCTCACAGCCGGACTCGTGGAATTTGTCTGGACTCTCACGGCCGACTCCAAATTCAGTGACCAAGGAATATCTCTCAAACTAATGAATGCAGCTCAATTAAACTTGGAACATGTATTCACTAAGACCTAATGGTGATACTATTTAGCTTGGGACAAATTTTTGAATTTCACTTTCATTTGGGATTTATATGGCAATATGGGCCAAAATTCGCAGTGATCAAAGAATTTCTTCGAAACTACTGAACAGATTTGAATGAAATTTTGAATATAAATTCCTAACTACCAAACGGTGATTTTTAGATTGTGAAAATTTATTCGATTTGGAGTCATGTTCTACATGTGTTGTGTACAAATTGTCAAACAGACGTACAAACTTCTGACTTTGACTTCACGGACTGCCGCCCCCAACTGCCCCTTTCTTCCTCACCAACCCTCCCCCCCCAGATCTTTCCACCACCCACAGAGGGCTGATATTGCCAACTTTGGGAACCACTGCTGTAGGGGCATAGGTGCAGTGAGTTGCCTTGCATGCTGTAGGGGCATAGGTACAGTGAGTTGCCTTGCAATGCTGTAGGGGCATAGGTGCAGTGAGTTGCCTTGCATGCTGTAGGGGCATAGGTGCAGCAAGTTGCCTTGCATGCTGTAGGGGCATAGGTGCAGCGAGTTGCCTTGCATGCTGTAGGGGCATAGTTGCAGTGAGTTGCCTAGCATGCTGTAGGGGCATAGGTGCAGTGAGTTGCCTTGCATGCTGTAGGGGCATAGGTGCAGCGAGTTGCCTTGCATGCTGTTGGTGCAGTGAAATGCAGACAGTTAAAAAATCCCATCCTGATTGAAGTATTCTACTCATTTTAAAATTTCATTCCAATATTTTTTTGAATGATTGTTTTGATTTTTAGATTTGCGTTTTGTAAATTTTCAGAATGATTTTGATTTAGAAGAATGAAACTGCAAATGTAAATCAGCTTGGCATACATTTCAAAATAGCTGCAGTTTACTTTCTTGCTCTATTGATGCAAAAACTCTCAAGTAAGTTATTGTAGAATTGTCAGAAAGAAACCTTAAATTCATGTGTTAACATGACAGTTAAGCCATAAGTGTTTGATGACTCAAATGCAGCTGATGCAATTTTTGCAGCAGTCATGCAGTTCTTCAAAATGATCCCATTGTTTGACCTTGTTGCGGGTGAAATTGTTTGTGGATGTTGCATTATTTGTTTTTTAATATTGATAAATTAGTTAAAATATGATTAAAAGGCAACTCCTTGTACATAAAGCATAATGCATCTTGTCTTTTTGTCTGGTTTTGTGATGTTGGTGCTGAACCCAAAGTCGTGGAATCAATATTCTGTCATCAGGCATTGAGGTTTTTTATTCACTCATGTGATCAATACTTCTTGTTAATGTTGATGATTCTTGGCATCGGTTTCTCTTATGTGAAGCCTATTTTTTGTATTTGCTGTCATTAAGTGTATTAAGTGAGTAGCTGAATATTCTTTTTTATTGATCATGTATAAACAATTTTTATAAAAATAATTACTGATAGTGTCCTATGATTCCATTTGCCATAAATATGATCTGGAGTATATTTTGCAAGCAAATGAACAGCATCCACATTCTATGTTCCTGTCTGCTATTGACAGGTCAGGTGAAAGTGTTAAGTGGAAGATGAATGTATGATTCTATAATTTGAAAGTGTGTTCTTCTGAAACTGAAAGTGTTTTTCTGTATTTGACATTGAACTATAGCAGGGGTTCTTATAGGTCCCTTTATTTTGTAGAAGAGTTTTTGTTGAGATGGAAGAACCTTTAAAGGTTAGGTTTTGTAACCAGCTGATAATGTCAATTAATGCATAATTTGTGTTCAGGGTGCATACTGGCCATGGAAAACCTTTAAAGTCATGGAATTTTATTTTTCATTTTCCAGGCCTGGAAAGTCATGGGATTTTATTTTAGGTTGTGGAAAGTCATGGAATTTGCAAATAATGAAGAAAAAAAGAAAGTGTTTTTGTTTTTTTGCCAAGCGTTTCCATTTGGAACCAGCAAACAAAAATGGATTTGTAATTAAATTGTAAAATCAAATAAATATACAAGTGGAAGCCTAGGTTTGATACCGTCAAATTGGGTAAAAAGGGATGGATTTGAGCATTTTTTGTTAATAACTTTTTACCATGAAACATTTCAGAAACAAGTTTAGGCTCATTTTATAGCTCTTTGCGAGGGCTTTCGAATGGCATCTTCAAAAAAATTCCATATGCTATTTGTGAGGTGCCAGACGCAAAAGAAAACCGTCCCGATTTACCCTCAAAGCGGGGTAATCCGGGACACTTGCAATAAAAGTTAATTTTTAAAAATTTAAAGCATGCAGAGCGTACTCATCCATTACTAACTGTACTCTGAAGTCCTCCTCTTTCATTGTAGATGATGTAGATGTAAAATAAATGATATTTTCTGTGATTTTTACTTGTTTTTCCTTTATTGATATGATATTACCATATTCATTAATTACCGTATTATTAATGTGATATTACTGTATTCATGGACATGCCATTGAGCATTGACAACGACCTTGTCCACAGCAAGCTTCATATCAGCAGCCATGTAGCATTTCTTCTGTATCTGTAAGCTTACAGGATGGTTTGTAATTT
This sequence comes from Hyalella azteca, assembly GCF_000764305.2. Taxonomy (NCBI): domain Eukaryota; kingdom Metazoa; phylum Arthropoda; class Malacostraca; order Amphipoda; family Hyalellidae; genus Hyalella; species Hyalella azteca. Next base: position 18,594 of record NW_025933563.1, read on the forward strand.
TACACAATTTTAATCAAGTCGAGTGATTTCACTATAACAAAAAAGATTGTGCAAAACATACCTGAAACAGAAAATAATGTTTTAATGACAACCATCATATGTTGTGGAGAAATAAATCATAGTTTAGGTCAATTACTTTTCATTCTGTGATGCCTGGTGCACAATTCTATATATAGCATTCTATTTACAATGTTGTGACGACCGATGATGGACTAATTTGTTGATAAGTGAATTTTTTTTCGCTGAGTGAGGTAAATGTAATCAAAATTCTTTGTGTTAATCAACTTTTTTGTTAACTGGAGCCTTTGCTAACTGAGGTTCTACTGAAAATGCATTTTTAAGGGTGTCCCTAATTACCCAAGTGGGGGGTGTCCCGAGTAGCCCCACCGTGCAGAAATGGCTGCCATTTTTTTTGGAACGAGATAGGCAAATCTGTCAATTACATTTTCAAGCCGACACCTGGGTGCAACTTTTATGTAAGTAAATTTTTTAATACAGCGGATATTTATTTTGCTCCAGACCTTAGCAGAGGTACTTTTCCAAAATCGCACTTTTCAACTTTTTTTCAGCAATTTTTTAGAGATAGTAAATGTTTGATTTCTTGACTAGCTTTATACATAATAGATAGTAAAAATGTTGAAGTTTACGCCACTATTTTTTGTTTTGCAATATATTGGTTAGTTTAGCTGCTACAACATTTCTACCAAATGTCAGAGGTGTGTCCCGATTTACCCCGCCTGTCCCTTTTTACCCCGTTTGACGGTACACATCTTGTACGTGTTCTGGCAAAGTTTGGTTCTGGTGCGCTGAATACTCTCTTTTCAGTTAACATTCAAAGATTCTTAAAACCAGGTCATGGAAAAGTCATGGACTTTTTTTTCTAAATACCGGTACGCACCCCGTTTGTTGAACAGCTGCAATATTGTGACGTATGCCATGGCCTTCAGGAAGGTTTGTAAAGCATTTGACTGCCTGCAATTAATGTTCATGATTTTAGCTTGAGGTAACCAATGCTGTTAACCCACCTTGAAAAATGTATGCTGCTGACTCCAATGCTTTTCTTATACCAATGAGTTTGCTTGTTATAAGCAAAATATTGATTTTGAAATATTTAATCCAAAGATATAAAAACTTGACTAGTTTCAATTCCCATTGCTCTTCATTACTATAATGCAAGTTATGTCTTGCCAACATTGGTGGTTTGAAATTGCCGCATGTACAATAGTGCCTCTTATGTGCTGCAATTTGTATTTCAACAGTCACTTGTTCCACTGATCTGTTCTGCTGAGCCACGACAGATTCCATGAACCTGGGACAATAGGCTCCTTTTGTGTAATTTTTAATTGCTTCAGGTCCATGCCCATTTTCTTTCTTGCTTGTATTGTGGCTATCTTTTCATACTTTGTAAAAATTGTATGTTTCTAGTAGGTAGATCTTTAGGATGAAACACTAAGAATTATTTTAGGATAAAAACCACTCTGCCATTCCTTCATTAGAGAGCGTCACACGCCTTTCAGTCCTACCCCATTCTGCCATTTCTTCATTGGAAAGCGCTAAGATTTTATTTTTTATCCATTGAAAGAAATTGTAATGGGCAGAGTAATAAAAATTAACTTCGGAACCATCAGCTCATTAGTGCATTTTTTTCCATTTGTCATGTCTTGCTCTACCACTTCACAACCGGAATGCAACTATTTGCCAGGTACAAAAGTTTTATTCCTATGTTTGTGGATTATTCCTATGTCTATATATTGCTATGTTAAAAGTTTTATTCATACATTTTTATTCCTATGTCCAACTTCTTGATGACTTGTGTGATTCCACTCATTGCAAAATGACTTGACCATGGAAGCAAAATTTTGAATTTTGATGGTGTGCTAAAGCCAATCTAAGATGAATTGGTGACAGCGCTTTTGTTTTGTGCAGGCGATGCTTGGCAGGCTGCGGTCAAGTCGGCCGCTGCTGCTCGTGGCTGTGGTCGTCTGCATTATCCTGTACATGGCGGGACATCGTCTGAGCAGCGTCTCTATTGAGCCTCCCAGTTAGTAGGTTCTTTCTTGTGGCTCTAATAATGCCTTAGTACAGCACAACCCTAAGCCAAAAAACCTCCTGTTACATCTTTATTACCGCCAAAAACTTCCTGTTACATGAGAATTTCGTTTGTTTCGAGCATGATGCACCATGTATATTTTATGAGCATCTTCATCAAATATGTAAATTTTACAGGTTTCTTCCCGTGGACCGCCGCCAGTGACCGCAACGTGTCAGCTTACGTGTCTACAGCAAGGCAAACGTCGTTGTTGACGCCCCGGGAGCGATGCTCAGGAGACGAGTTCTTGGTGGTGGTGGTGCCAAGCAGTCCTGGCAACAGCCAACGGCGCAAAGCCATCAGAAATACTTACGGTCAGTGGATCCGTCAAGTGGATAGTGCGACGACCACACGGAAACTTTTGCAACTCAGTGATGGATGGAATACACTTAACAATGAGGATGAAAAGTCGACTTACGTCGCGAGGAAGGATTACCTCGACCATCCGAGTCCGCTACTGACGAATAGCAAAGTCTCAGCTGCTGGGGACGTGTCTCAAGGCATGACTCGAGAGCTTTTCTCTCTTGATGGTGAACATGATATGAAGGACAACTCGCCTATATCTGCAAAGTCTGCTTCTGATGAAACGAAGACAGCCACCACAGCTTCAGTGCATCACACGCGCGGCCCTTTGGGGCCTCGTGTACAGCATTCTACTTTTGCCGAACTCAATCGTACCCTCAAAGGCAAACTCTTCTTCATTTTGGGTCGGGAAAATTCTGAGTCGGGCGTAAGTGCTTCGTTGATGAACGAGCAAGAAGTGTACGGGGATATCATAGTCGAAGATTTCGTTGATACATACCAAAACTTGACTCTGAAGAGCCTTTTCATGATCAAGTACATAACGAATCATTGTCCCGACGTCAAATATGTTGCTAAAGTGGACGATGATGTCTTTCTACACGTGCCAAATTTACAAAGAACTTTAATTACTAAAGACACTTCAGAAAAGCTCATCCTGGGATGTCTTTTCTGCTACGTTCGGCCTATCCTGAACCCAACAAGCAAATGGTTCTCACCTCGGTACATGTATCAAGGTGATCATTATCCTAATTACGTATCAGGCACCTCCTACGTTTTGTCAGGCAACGTGTTGACTCCGCTTCTTGCAGCCGCGATCCACACGCCGCTCTTCCACCTCGAGGACGTATTTATCACGGGCATTTTAGCCAGAATGATCGGGGTCAAGCCTCGGGACAGTATGGATTTCTCTTACCAAACTCGACCGACAAATCCTTGTCTCTACCAGACCGCTTCTATGGGGCATGAAATGGAGCCTCTGCAGATGTACAAGTTGTGGAATATGTTACATTTACGCGGCATGACCAGCTCGTGCAAGCCTTTCACCGCCGCGGAAACACGCGGCTACATGCCCTCCAAGTGCGATGCAAACATTATTCACAATGAAAGCGTGTTATTATGTATGTATATATGCATTATCATTACAACATCAAACTTATGTATGCGTTATTGTTCAGAAGTCAAGCTTATGTATGCAATGTCGTTACGACATCAAGCATATTTGGCAGGGTGGCCTAGCGGTTAAAGTTCAGAGTATCAGGATTTGCGCAGGGAGGCGCGGGTTCGATCCCAGCTCTGTGCGCCAATTTCTGGTCAGAATCGACAAGGAGGCCGAGCGGTTAAGCACAGCAGAACTGTAGCAGTGAGTTGCGAGTTTGAGACCGCAAAATGCTGTGAATGTTCTGCGACGTGAAGAATCGGCGACAGGCCTACGGCCTCCGTAATGATCTCAAGCTTATGTGGATGTTATTGCTACGACATTGAAATTTATAAAGATGTTTCCACAAATGTGTTATTTGTAGTAAATTATTGCTGCTGTGCATAGAAGTGCTCTGTCATATTAACCAATCTCCACGATAGGCGGATGCTCACTCTTATTTTTTCTAATTGGTTCCGAAAATGTAAACCTTGTAAATATAATTGTTCTAGTTAACGCCCGTTTTTCGGAGTTTTGTCCAATTGATTTTTCCTGCTCTGTTCTACCGTGGAAAGTTCAATATCAGCCCTCTGTTTTCATCCATCTGGACCTCAATACTTTTCAAATATTTCACTATCTTCAAATGGATAATTCATGTTTTCCTGAAGGGATGGATCGTTTAGACCTATTTTTAAATCAAGCGATTAATTATAACATTTTGACTGTCGAGCTGTGCTGAGTCCATAGAAACGACGGCGCGCGAATTTGTTAGCATTTGCCCAACATCATCGTAAGCTGATTATGCTCATGTACGAATATCCCGATGGAGATCATGTGTGATTCCTATCCTTCGCATACTCTTAACTTGTGTATCAAGTTTGAGGTATTTGCATGTACAATTCGTTGACAGGAATTTTTTATGACCAGTTATTGCAATTATTTTCCTGGCTTTTCATTTTAATGCTCATTCTAACATTCAATTGAAACAGTCAAATGTTAAGTCTCCAGTCCTCTCTTGCAGCCATATGTCAGGAAGTTACCATTACCTTTCCAAACAAATTCATTACATTTATCGTACGTTTTTAATTGGTTCTACATAGATATTCGGTATACCTGTCTCACATTTTTGAATACTGGGAATCGTTTTCGTTTGAAGAGTTACCTGGCGGGTTTATATTCGTTGCGCAATGTTGCCTATGCGAGACCTGATCGCGATTCAAAGTTGAACATTGGGACACGACGTTTGTTTCTTGAATACGTTGCTCAGTAATTGAAATTAAATAAGATTTCTGGTTCATAATAATCATGCACATTACTTTGAATGTTTCAATTCGGGCGGCATTGCCCATTTATCGCGAGCAAAGTTGTGTTCACGTGTTATTCTTAACATAGTTATGTCGACGCTGAAGAGTGATCTGATGTGGCCTGTCTCTGATTCTTTTCCTTTTCGTGCCTTGTTCACCGATCTAAAATCGTATCTTTAGACAGATCTTTTACGACTGACGATAGTTTTAAGTAGCTACTAGACTTCCACCGGGTCCGATATGGTGTGATGCATTTCAAGTCTGAACATGTTTTTCATAGCTTTATCTAGTCTGTTCTTGAGCGCGTTTATACTCGCAGCGTCAACGATGTAATCGGGGAGGCTGTTCCACATGTCGGTGATTCGAAGCGAGAAGAAATGTTGTCGGGTGAAGTTGCGGCGGTTTTTTTAGTTAATAGCCCCGGCCCCCTGGTATTGGTGCTAGTTTCAAATTCTAGTATCCTTCGGGGACCCTGTATAAACCGTAAGCATACCAGTGCACTCTTGAACCGTTTCATTCTGAATCGTCGATTTGCTGCGGTATACCGAATTATGCATACATTTGGCAGCCAGTTTCCATTATTTGCTTACAAATAAGTGCATAGTATGAAGTCCTGCAGCGGAAAAAAGACTTCACGCAAACGCGTACGGCCTACAAAGATAATTGAATTTATTCGATCAAAAGATTCGTGAATCGTCTGTATCGTACATTTCAATGTACACGTTTCTAATCACATGTCTCGATTCATATTGGAAGAGTTGCGACCAAAAATATTAAGAATATTAAGATTTAATATATTGCTAATATGAAAGATTATTGTACTTTATTTATTCAATGGAAGCTGAAGCACAGCACATGATTCTTATTAGAGCAAGGCCATTGCCGAGCTTTTTCCTACCTCTTCGTTTCATTAAACTCCAACTTCCAGTATCGTGAAATTATTTTGAAGCCGATTGTTATACGACGAATTAAGTGTCAGAAACGAACTGAAGGTAATGCACCAAGCGCTGGGAATATTTGCATCAAGATCTCTCGTCTTTTTCCCAAAGTATTGTGTTACTAACGAAAATTTGTAAATTTCTCCGCCTTAGTCGCATCTTTCTAGGGCACCTTCCATTTTTGGGTGTAGTCTGCTCATGAACGATCGTGGAGGGGGGGAGACGCTGTAAGTGACAACCACGGATACGGCTACAGATATTGTTTCTGACCCTCGGGTAATGAGAGACAACAAAAGAAGAGTATATTGTGTATTTCGATAGAAAAGGTAGAATAGATTTGTAAAATAGCGGTGTCTTCATCGAGCTTCATTCATGCCTGTACTTGATAGGGAGAGAGAGCGATGGTTAGTTATTCAGACTATAAATCCTGTTTGGGTACTCATAGCACCTCTATTTCAGAACCATGCATGTACTTTCAGCATTATTATCAGTCTTGTTTAATCATCACTTATCAACAAACCATTCATCTCCCAAAACAATTGCAACAACGTACCAATACACAGTGCCGACCAACCGCTGACGAAAAGAGAGCCAGTAAGTACTGGACGTGGTATGTACAGGTGCTTACGAGTGGCCTGAAAACAACAAAGACCTCTTCAGAAGATATCTTTAACCCAAACAACAAATAATTAAATTACGCTCTTTCAGTGCCATGCATGTGTTTTCCACATTAGATTCAGATGTCTTTGTATCATCATTTATGCCTAAAATAGCGACCTGTCGTCAGTTTCACATTAATTTTGGAGGTAAAAAAATCTCACCTCGATTGTCGATGAACGGCTCGACCAATAGCATCTGGTGAAAAGAGGAATGCGTTGGTACAAGTTCATTAAAAAAACATTCAAGACTCGTAGCATCATAATCAGAGATCTTGGTGGTAAAACGTCGTCAGGTGTATCAGAAGTAGCTAGTGCTGTCATCATTGGTACAACAATTCTTCACATTGCGTCAAAGCATCTTATGTCAATAATAAGCGGCTAAACTATAATTTACCTGTATGGAGAACCATCAACTGCGCCAGCGGTCATTCTCTAACGCGCAATCTGCAAAAATAGGACGAAACTATTGGACGGATAGCTCCTGGTTAAGTAACCCCAACCAAAGGTTAAAATCAATGATCAGAGATCTTGGTGGTTACTCGTCGTCATGGTTTTCTGAAGTAGCTAGTAATGTCATCATAAAGTACTTTTCAATAAACATGAGTCAACTTTCTTTAATTTAATACTTACAAAAACCCATATTATTGCGGTCTTTTCGTTATGCTAGAGCTGCGATCCTGAAATTGCAGCACAATAATTAGAAAGGCGATTCTGCTGTTGAAACTATGCATCTTATAGACGTGAATTATCAGAGAGATTCCCAAATTTACATCATAAATTTCAGATACTGTACAAGTTTCATCATTAATAATGCATCATCATTGTTGGCATTGATTCTAGCCAACACAAAACTTACCACATGTAACTAAAAAAATGCCGGCGGTTTGAGATCATCTGTATTTTTGTAGCAGCACCTGAAGTGAACAGATCAATCGTTAGACTTTCAAACAAAAAAAAAAATACCGCGCCCCCCATAGGACCGACCAAGACGTCAGAATAACAAAATCGCTCACGCATTATCGGAGACTCTAGTCAATATATCTTCATCCATATGAAAGGTTAAAATCAAACATTTACAGCGGATATGGTGAAAGCAACCTCGCCGTACATTTGAGTACAAGAGAACGCTAATAAACTTACCCCGCGTCTGGAATATAAGTGGTCAATTTAACCGCAACATCTGAAGCGGGAAAGAAAAGTGCACGTGTTACAAAACCAAGGATACTTCAACATCAGTTACAGCTCCAATTTGATATCAGATCTTATTGTCAACAAGTGGTTTCAGAGTAACTATGATTCATCCATCATTTGATACACGCGACAAGAATAGCAATATTTAACTAGAGATCCACCTGCATTTTCAAAGAAAATTGCACCCGGCCATAAAAAATTAGTTCTATTAACCAAGCTCAAACGTGAGTTATACAATCGCCTTTTCCACACAAATAAGTGATGAACTTCAATTATCCATATAAGCAAATTGAACTTCGATAAAAATTTCCGTAATAAAGATTATGGCTGAAACGATGAGGTAAAAGCGGCAAATATCCACAGTTCACTGCTCAGTAGCCGTTAACCATTTATTTATTCTTCAAGTGGTTGGCCATTGCTCTCACCATTCATCAAGGCTGCAAGGAGGTAAGGTAGGTATCTTTGCTGTAACTCTTATTGCGCAGATCTGCCCAGTGGCAAAAAAAATCTCCGTCATAGATCGATCACAAGAAATATTCGAATGAAGACGAGTTTGAATGTCAGTTAGAAATTGTCGCTCAGTGTTGTTCAGAGACTCTAGTCATGAATCATCACACAAGACCTAGAAGAACAATTTGCTAAGTACGCAACACTTACCAGTAATTACAACTCTCCCACGGGCGCATCAAGGAATGAATTTGAAGCTTCCAAGTATCTGAAAGGAAAAGTATTCGCGTGAATCTAACTACTCAATCTACAGTTACCCGGAAATGTGCTCCATCACTCAGAATTAATGTGTAATCCTTTTTTAGTCAAAAACGACAGAATCATACGAACGAGATGATCATCATAGAATTGACAAACCAAATACATTCTCCAATTTTTTTAGAAACTATGAATCGAACTATCATATAGAAAAATTTTCATAATTTCAAACCCAAGCTAACTATTTTATTCTCGCAGTATAAATTTAATACTGCAAGCCACCCAGTCGAGTGCGTTTTTCTAGGCAAGGTCTTGTGTGAAGCGTCAGAATTATTTATGCAAAACAGAAGTTGTTTGTATGCATCGCACACGTACGCATTTCGTAAGCTTAAACTATGAATTAAATAATCGTACTGTTAAGAAAGTATTACAATGCACGCTTGTGTTACCATATGCCAGTCAGAGACAAGGAAACTACGAGGACAATGAACCAAAATTGGGATACACACAGAAAACTTCATTACAAATGAAATATAATTTGACGACTTCTTAGCTATGATGAGCAGCTAGAACATAAGGCAAGTGTACTTACCAGTGAGGCTATCTTGATCGCGTAAACTAACGAGGTGCCGCGCGTAGTCCAACGCTGGTTGTCTCGTCTCTCAGCGTTCACATCTAAATACAATTTGAAATTAACACATGCCCGAAAACTTCAAAAGCCTCATGTTATTCGATATTGCTTCATGCAAGATATAATTGTAGGAGGAATTCTAGAAGGATCGTGTTCAGTACACGTCCTCGCTGGTTCCTTCAGATACTCTAGCAGCAATACATGGTAATCGTAGCCGAGAAGTCGGTCCGATCTTAGGCAGCTGCTAACATCGGTAATAATTACTTCTGATCAAGCACTCGCCAAACTAGATAATGGACGTCATCAAATAGTCGTCACAGGCGAACTCTTCATATACAGCGTATACTCTAATGAAGAACTGAAGCAAATTTTATGCAAAGAGCGAGTTAATTTAGTCAAAGTTTCGCAAGAAAAAATTGCTTTGTGTACAACTTACGTGTCGAAACTAGTTTCAGCCCAGAAATGTCGGCATCTGCTGACAAAAAAAGAGCATAAGTGGAAGTTTTTAAAACGAAAGTAAAAACACCTCTTAAAAGTTTCAGTAAATGGTAAGCTTCATTGTGATCAGAGTAACTATGATTAAACATCAGGAGATATAAATGCACCGAAAATCCCCTAGCTAACTGCTTACAGGTGACTGAAAATTACAGCAAAATGTACAAAGAAAAAAGCGCTCCTTCATCTGCCGTGATTAACTTACCTGTGAGCAGGACTAGACGGCACCAGGCAACGCCCTCCACAAGCTGTAAGGAGAAACAAACGAGAGGAAATGAAAAACCTGTTGCGAGACTCGTCAAAAACTGCAATATAAGTAAAATCAGCGACTTTCTGAAATCATGACCATCATAAACACGGGCCAAATATGGCAATCATCATTGCAAAATACGAGAGAAACGTTATATTTTTTTATTCAAAGATAACTAGATAATTCGATAAATGCGCGTAAAATCGAGTAAAAATTTCAGCAAACAAAAACCTATTTGGACAATAATTTAACACTTCACTCATAAGAAATGACGTCGGGCAATACGACTAACTTGTAAATCAAATGAATTGCACTTAAAGAAATCAAAACGAGGGCACGAACCAATGAACACAAGGACGCATGTCGGAGGCGCTTGTCCAAGTAGATGGTGCTGGTGATATTGCTAATTGCTGAACGACAGTAAAAGATTCTCCAACATCTTCTACTCTTATCAGCGTCGTCAATGATGCTCACTTCCAGGGAATTCAAGAGTGCGGTGCCACTAGGAAAGAGTGGCAAAGAACAAGAGGTGGCGCAGAGTGGCCGGGAAGCAGAGAATCCGAGTGACGCAACAGACGAAGCAAAAACTGTAACTTGGCCACTGAAGAGAATGCATCACAAACAGGGATGTTCTGGGCGTGAAATGCTGTCTCTCCACCTGAAGATCCAAGAAAAGGTAACAACTATTAATAACTGCATTAAATATAGTGAATCAAGTGACGAAAATGTCAAGTCAGCATCGCAGTGTAACTTCAGTTATGTATCAGAAGACCGTCGCGATAAGGCTCATCATTAAAATACAGTAATAGCTAGATTACAGAATTAACGTTATATGAAACTAAGAAGTGTTTTTATCGTTAATTTCAAGGTTTGAAAGTGACTAACGGTGCAGATAGTGCACAGAATTGCTTACATTGATGCGTTACTCACCTTCCAGTAGATATAGCGCAGCAAATTGTTGTGGCGTTCTGGTCTTTCATGATCACTGCTTGGTCCTGTTTACGGACGCACAAATAAAGTTCGATAAAAAAAATTTCGCAGCCTATAGCCGAGGTAAAGTGGTCCATCTAGGAAATTAGCCGTCCTACATTTAACAAGCCTTGATTCATTTTCATATCTAACTTTTTTCGTGCAAAATACGAAAACAATAAAACAGTAACATAATAAACGAGTGTAAGAAGACCCGATAGCCACCAGCCCGAAGCTGGCAGCCAAACGCCGTCATGTTGATCTGGCCTGATGATAGTACCGTGACTGCTGAACCAGCACAGAGTGGAAACAGGCTATACCGTCATATTTATCATTTTCCAACACTGATATCCATAAAGACAAAACAGTGCATTCCTTAAGTAATAATGACTTACAGTGACTTAACGCAACAATCCCCATCCTTTATGATGGCCGCCATCTGAAGTGATTCTCCGAGATAATCTGTAATTGAAAAAGTACGAGGCAAGAGAAAAATGTACGCCTTAATTGAGCGCTTATCTCAGGTTCAGCTGATCGCTAAAATCAAGGTGATCATAAACACGGGCCAAATATGGCAATCATCAGTAAAATTACGGTGTACAAAGAAACTGAGTATAATAGATAACGTTAGCTCTACTCAACGACGTGAAACTTTACTCGTATACTCCTATTCAACACGTTGACTACGTATTGGTACATATGCGTACCACGAAATGTATTTTTCCTGGTACATCATTCAGGGTTGCCAGATGGCATAAAAAACGGCCAATTAAGTCCGTGAACAAAAAGGCCAAAAAGGCCAATAACTCAATATGTACTAGTATATTTGTAGGTTCCGGTGTAAAAATTCAATTTTTTTTTATTCAATTAGGAAGCGCCCCTTACAACCCCTATCGTAAATTTTACCCGATACCTAAATTGAAAAAACTAAATCGCGGAATTTGTCCGGTAAAGAAAGAAAGTCTGGCAACCCTGTTCCATAATAGTACTAGAAAAATGAAACAAAAGTACAAGATGAAGCAATCGTAGTCAACGTGTTAAAATTTGGATTGATCGACCATAGTAACTTAATGAAAAATGTTTGAGCGCACAAACCTCTATACAGACGACAACGCAGTAACATCAGGCAGCTACTCCGGTCACCTAAAAATAAATTAAGATGCACACTGTCCATACGATAACAACAAGAAGATGCCACAAAAATAAGCTATTGTCAGAAAAGTTAGAAGTTATCTTCAATTGGTGTTCAGAAGACCATCGCGAGTAGGTTTCATCATTGGAAAATAAAGAGTTTGCTAGATGTTCTAATCGTGATAATATCCAATAACTTACGGGAACGGCCTTCAGGCCAATTAATGGAGGTAGCGCCACAGGCTTGCGTTGCTTGAACCTGCCTGCACACGAGAAAGTTGTCACTGTAAGTTAGAAATTCAACTACCCAACACTGGCAGTGAAGTTGCAAATCTCAATCACACAAAGCAAGACAAAAATTTTCATCTGAAATACGAAGGCTATTGATGTGCTATTTACAAAAAATCGCAATCATAGTATACAAGACAGGATTTTTGATCTGGAATGAAGCCAAGACGGAATTTAAACCGCATACGAGATAAGTAACATGTCGAAGAACCCGATGAGCCGGTATCTTGCGTCACCGTCTCTAAACGCTCTTCAATGCTCTAGCCTTGCTCTAGTACCGTGACTGTATGGACAGCACTGTGTGGAAGCAGGCACTATGACCACCGCGACAAGCAACAACAGCGAGATTGATTATTTGTATTTCAGCATCTTATTTCTAAAATCAAATCTTTCTTGGCAAATTTATTAATCACTCGTACCTGAGAGCGTCGTCTCGAAGATGGAGGCCCCAGCAACAAGTGAATTCATCAAGTCCCAATCCTGAACGCGCAAGATTAGTTAGTTAACTGCATAACGTACATGACAAATATAAATTTCAGTCTTGAAAGGTCAGCATTCAATTATCGTCTTTGTTAAGCAGCCTGAACCACAGCAAAGACTGCAGCAGTTCAGTACTGACATCGACTCTGAGAATGAATTAAGGTGTCATCATTCCAATGGTGTCAAGTTTATATCGAGAACATCGAGATTAACTGCTTCGCTTCAGCTCAGCACTAAACAGTAAATGAGTATATCAACGGAGGATAGATGGAATCTAATGCTTCGTAATCCTACCTGCAGGATTTCTCGAGGCAGTAGTGACACCAGCCGGAATAGCACTAGCACACATTGTCTCACATTCCTGGGGGAGCACCAGGAATAATCATCATCCACAGGTCGACCGAATGTAAAAGTTTCTCAACATAAACGATTCTCAGGAGAGATAAATAATCATTGGATCATATGTCCCTATCACATTATCATCACATAGAATGTATGAACCAAGACTCGCAAAATAACTAGAATTGTGAAGTATAAAAATGCGATGGCTCACGAAAAATACGAAAGATCCATATGAACCACTCTATACAGCGCCAAATTTAGAGGCGATACTTGAAAACTCACCAAATGGGGAAAGAAGCTCGTCGGCGCTGACAGCCTAAGCGAAATTCGGTCAGATTCTTGACTCTGCACAGTAAGAAATTTTGTAATACATTTTACAAAGGACAAGTAACATTCCGTTTTAATTTCCTTGACAAGTCAGAAATTAATTTTACATCTTTGCGCAGCACCCGCCGGTAATACCAAGAACTGATATACCAAGAACAGGAAAACTGAACTCTGCGAATGAATTAAAGTTCATCATTCTAAAGAAATTAATAAACGATACAGAGACTAAACTACCACTTACGTGTCGTATGTGCTGGACACAGTAGCTTGGCCACCAAAGATCAGTAGTGAAGAACTGCTATTAACGCAGGAACTCATCTTATGTCTGGTAGGCAAAATTAGTTTTGTTGGATCACGGGAAAAATACTCCATCATGGAAGGAACCATAATATATCAATCAGATGAATAGAATAATCATTGCGTCCCTCATTATGGCACTAAATTAATCATCAGTGGATATTCATTGATAATATCAAAGTTAACTTCACAAAAACATAAATAACAGAGATGGCAGTGTAAACCATCATCATCACGCAGCGCAACCAAGATATAAGAACTGACCCCCAGATGCCGTGGTTGATGCTGCCGCAATTCATATCCAGTGCTTTTTTTCCTGTTAAAGAAAAACGTGTGTTATAGCCCCCGCAGAACATAAACATTAATATGGATCGAATCAGTAGATACGGAACCAACATATTTCATTAATGGAATAACATTTTACATTACTGGTGAGTAGGAAGTCGTCACTCACCAGGAGAGAAAGGCGACTCTTACGCAGGCGAGAGCGGGTTCCACTACAGCAGGCATAGCTTATTAGACTACACGGCCACTGCAAAAAAAAATTGCTTAAAATATCTTCCTCGCTGCAAAGAGAACATCAATCGGTCGGGTAAATTCAGTAAATTTTATTTAATCCATCAGGGTAGAAACTGTGCGCTGAAGCCAATAAAATAACTGAACACTTACGTGGCCAGTTAATTGTTAAAGAGCAACAGCAAGTTTCAGTTGACACGCATGAGGTCATCATTAAGGCGAATCGTTCATATTTCCATTCCGGCATTACTAACAGTTTATCTGCCAGTTGGTGCACCAATCAGCCCAAACCTTGTTAACAAGCAGATTTTCAATTTTCTCACCTTTTATAAAAGTGACGTCAGTTCATCATGTACGGTAGCAATTAATCGTCGTCAATTATCTCAAAAACTCAAAATCTGAAATGAAATAAATATATATTTAGCAATAGAACCACCAAGACATTAGGAGCTTATTTCAGAAAAAAATCACTTAGCAGGCATGCAACCCACACGATAATCTATTGGTTGCGGACAAATTAGCATGTCATCCATAACCAATTTTTAGCACAGCTCGGAATATTGTCTCGACATCAAGTGGGCAAGAATGTCGTCGCAGAACACTGAAGACTGACCAAAAACAGCCCTACGAAGGAACCGAGCACTTTACTCTAGCATGTCTCTGGCCTCTCACCCGTTGCGGGAGAGTGGAATTCCTGCATGCTTCAAGCTTCTATATATTGGGAGTGTGTGGGTAGTACTTTCCAAACCAAGAAAAAGAGACGTTTATTTGAAATTAAGTTCAATTTCATGAATAGTAACGGCAAAGCTGAATAATTAGTTTAGGTAATTCATCATGTCACCACGACACGAAGGATTTTTCAGAAAAGCCCAGCAAGTAAAGTGGTATATGGATTTTGCATGCCTTCTGGTCGGGCGCCATTACTGACAACCGAAACCTAACATGCGAATACAAATTCAATAAAATTAGTTCAACTCACCTAGGGCCATGTTCTTCACAGGCAGCTCGTCGGAGAATTTAGGGACAATTATCCCTAATAATATCACTAGCAGAAGATGAAATAATTTTCATGAGAATTGGGAAAAATACTCACCATGACAATGCTTCTGTCTATGTTAAATAAATACTCTTTTTGCAGATGGATAACGCTTTAGTTTCAGCAATTGATAAATTACCCAATGTTTATAAGCTTTAAGAGGATTTCTTAATACAAAACATCAAGTCTTCAATTCGGGGAAAAGGGCAGTAAGTTGAGTTTTAACAGGTAGTTATCCTAGGCAATCTGAGACCTTGACTTGATACAAGCAATTATTTTTCATAATGTTAAGGACAATTTTTGCCACAGCCTGGAGTAATAAAACGCTGGTTCAACCGGTAACAGTTTATTGAGGCTTCTTTCCGCGGCCCATTCCTCTCTGAAAAAGAAACACTTCAATAAGTATCAACCGTATAAAGTTCGCATATTATGCACATAGTGAAAAGCACACAAGAAAAAAATGATTTACATAGAAAATGTTTTAATAGTAGAAGCTTCTAAACTCTTCATTTCCCCACACCAAAATAACCAATCGTCAAAGAATCCAAAATAAAGTCCGTCATAGAATACGACATTAGATTTC
>NW_025933564.1:0-58127 GCF_000764305.2 Hyalella azteca
AAGGCGCTTGAGAACCTCTTCGTCTTGTATTTCAAAAGCTGTTAACTTCGAGCCGACTAGATGCTCCTCAATATTGGAATACTGTTCAAGTCCTCATCTGTGAACACACTACTGAAGAACTGATTAAGAATATTAGCCTTGTCCTCATCGGAGGAAATCTTTCGTTAATCTACTTTGAAATCAGAAATATCGTCCATTATCTTGCACTTCGAGATAGCGTACAAAAAGAAGGCTTTCGAGTTCTTTTTTTTTTGCATTTTTAGCAAAATTTTTGTCGAGGGTTTTTAGTGCGGTGCGACAGCTTTCTTTAGCTTGATTTCGAGCTCCTGCGAATAGGTATAGTCAGCATCGCTCCTACTCTGTAAATAATGCTGGTAGGATTCCTTCTTTGTTTTCAGCATAGCTAGAACTGAACTGTTCATCCTTGAGAAATGACCACGACTCAGTTCGAAATATTCCCTGCATTCACTGCTTCACGGAGTTCATCATAGTCGCATTTCGAAAAATTTAAACGCTCACGCTTTCGAGACGTCTTTTCTGAACAGCACTTAAGTCTGAAAAACAATTATTGGTGATGGCTTTTGCCCAATGGAGCCTCGTGACGAAGCTCATCTATTATTGATTCATCACTAGTAAACACCAGGTCTAGAATATTGGGAGTCTGTTTACTTCTATAATGGGTTGGCTTGGTAACGTGCTGGACTAGGAAGGAGTTTCTCACAGACTCAATGAACAAGGATGCTGAGTGATTCTCATCCCTTGGAGATCCATCCTTGGTATCCTTGGTATTTGTTTCGGACGTAGCAGTCCCAGGCCACGATGGATCGCTGCCTCTGATTATCGCTCATCCGCCCTCATTTGGGCCAGCTGATGCACGATGCTGTTGCTTGCTTCTCGCCGCTGGTAGTGTTGCAAGGGAGGTCGATCTGGGTTTGTGCCCAAGAACACGTGATGTAGATTTCTCCTTGAATTAAATCTTATATATGTAATAGCCGTATATTGCATTGATAATAATAATTAATCAACATTAAAGCTGAATATTGCAGTAATTCTTTAGTTTAATCTATTTTTAACAATTATTGCTTGCCATTTAATATAAATTAATAGTTAGCTGTTTGAAAACAAACTGTTTAACATGACTGATTCCTGTGTGATATATACTTAACCTTATGATGTTCCAGCCTACAGTCGTCTCTTGAAGGCCTCCAGGGTGAACTCCCCATCTCAGAGATCCTTTGGTATGACGTTAAACAGCCTCGGTCTTGCCATGAAAAGTGATCCTTACCGCAGGGATTGAAATCTGTCTGTTACGTAGTGGGGGGATCTTGCAGTCTCCCCCTTCTCTAGTTGTGATGTGTCTCAATCCTGAAGGTCTCGCTCTCGAAGTTTGGTGCCATTCCGGTTAATATCTTTCATGTGTACAGAATGACATACCTTTCCCTTCTCCTCTGCAGTGAGTACAGACCCAGGCGCCTTAACCTCTCCCAGTAGTTCAACTCTTCCATCCGTCTGATCCTGGAAGTGAAGGTTCGCTGGACACATGCCAGTTGGCACTGGCAGCAGTATTCCACCGGCAGCAGTATTCAAGAATTGGTATTACAAGAGCTCTAAAGAGTGTGATCATTGGTTTGTAAGGATTTACACAGCCAGGTTTCGATTCAACGGTTTATTTAATGAATTCAGAACAATTAAAACTGGCTGGAAGCAGCAACGGCGCTTTCAGTAATAACCACGATGCTTCATAAGGTTTGCATTCATTTATTTATTTATCCTCCTGGTAACAGGAACGATGAAGTAAAATTCAGTAAGCAATGGCAATGAAAATAAAATAATATTGGCTTGTTCCGAGCGTGGCTAAGTTTAAAGAGCTTCAGGTGNACCTGTATAACCAACTGCCATCGTGAATTGCACGAACCCTCTTCTCGCATAATAGAACTATCGATATTTAATAAACTTCGATTATACTTTGAAATAATGTAAAATATTTGCTGGAATTTGCTACATATATTTATCATACCATATATTTAATAACTGATATATATTTGAAATAAACAAACTTTGCTATAGATTTGAAATATATTATTCTGATATAAATTTGTTTAAAATGATACACTTAAAGTATGTGTCCAACTTCCCACAGGAGCAAAAATAAGCATAGGCAATGCAAACCAAACATAAGGAAAATGACACGGCATTCGCACAAAATAAGGGACAGCGAATCAGGTTTATAGGAAGTTTGAGAAATACTTAATGATTGACGAGTATGAAGCTTCTGGACACACTGAGTAGTTCACGGCACAAAACTGTAGTTCGTAAGTATCACAGATTGACGACCACCGCTCGGAACTGCTTGATGAATCTAAGAAATCTGACGAGCTTGTTCACCCAGTCTCGGACATTGAGTTGCCCGCACAAGTTGGACAAGAGGCAACCGCACTGCGTCGGAAATAAATAATTCAAAATTACCTTTATTATTATGGAAGATTGTTTGGAAATAATTTTTAGCTTGGAAATTACAGAAATAATCGGTGAGAAATTTATAATTTCTCACAGGTTCCGCTTCTCTTGTTCTGAACGTTCGCCAGATAAACCCCATCTGCATCCTACCTCTTGCGGTTATTGCCGTTATGTGATCACATAAATTGACCTGAGTATGCATCAAAACTCCAAGATCGCGAACGATTTGCTTCTCTTCGATTTCCGAGTTGTCAGGTGCTAGGTAGCGGTGCTCCATACCGGCTCTTCTGCTACCTCTGTATCTCAAAACCTCCAACTTGGTCCCGTTGAACCGCATGTTGTTCACTTGGGCCCAGTCATATATTGCAGCGAGGTCTTCTTGCAACCTCTCGCAGTCTCTGCTGTCTGTTATGGTCATTAGTATCCTGGCGTCGTCCGCGAATGACGATGCAGAGGCGTGGTTCACTGCCACATCTATGTCGGCGATGTGAAGACAAGAAAATAGAGCGTAAGTACTTACGTTCTCTTAGCGAGTTTTGAAAGTATGGCCCCGGATCGTCTCCAGCAAGGACATCGTAATTTTTCAGAGGCGCTTATGAGGCTCTGATTTTGGCGTTTTACTGGGCAAATTGGTAGAAATATTTGAGATTCTCTCGAACGGCAGACACCGCTTGTGCTTCCGCAACTTGTTGCTCGGCCTCGTGTGAGTCCTGCAACTGTCGTTCAGTGTCCTCATTTTTCTCCCTTAGATGTTCCAGCCTCCGCCTATCCATGTTCCTGGAGGCGGCCATTATCTGGTTGTTCAAGCTCGCTCGTTTTCTCATGAGGATTAGTCTGTCTCTCGGAATTATGCGCCGTTTGGGGGTCGTTTTTCCCGGCGTGTGACGCACGCATATCTGCAGTAATATTTCGCATAGTTTGTTGTACATTGTTTCGGCATTTAGTTCCAGGAACTCAGATCTCCTATCAATTTCAAGGAGTTCATTCCCAGTGGCCTCCCAGTCCGTTCTTCGATGATGAAAATTTAGCCCAGCTAACCCCTCTCGAGGTAGGTATAGGTCTTGGCTGGGTTCCCCTCTCAATTGTTGTCTTGACCACCACTAGTCGATGGTCCGACAGTGTGGCTCCTCAACACGAATATCAGCAACCAGTTCTTCATTGCTGGTGAAGAATAGATCCAGGATATTATGTTCTCTTGTTGGCACCAGAACCTGTTGGCTTAGCTAGTGCTCCCTAGCGAATCGAAGTAGTTGTTTTGTCTGGTTTCTGGTTTAATTTCTGCGCCGTTTGGCGCAGAAATCGTATGGATTTTGAGTCCAAGTTTGGTCATCGTATGTGTGGTAGGTTAAAATCTCCCGCAACCACAATATTTGGGGAAGGTTCACCTAAGTTGGCAACCTCGGTTTCTATTCTATCGAGAGTTTCATTGAATTTTCGTTCCCTATGGCCTCCCAGTATGTTCTCCGTTGATGAAAATTTAGCCAAGCTAGCCCCTCGCGAGGTGTAGGTCTTAGCTGGATTCCCCTCTCAATTGTTGTCTCGACCACCACCCATCGATGGTTTGACAGTGCGGTCTCCTCAATACGAATATCAGCTACCAGTCCTTCATTGCTGGTGAAGAATAGGTCAAGGATATTGTGGTCTCTTGTTGGTATCAGCACCTGTTGACTTAGCAAGTGCTTCCTAGCAAATCGAAGTAGTTGTGGTGCTTGATTTTTGGCCTGATCTCTGCGCCGTTTAAACAGTCCAAGCGAAGCCATCGTATGCGTGGGAGATCAAAATCTCCCGACATACCTCTCCCGTCCCTAAGTTGGCCACCTCTGTTTCTATTCTCTCGAGAGTTTTATTGAATTTTTTCAGGGGGGCAGTCAGGCGGCCGGTATACGATAGCTATGCGCAGTTGGAGATGGGAGATGTATAGTGTTACATTTTCCACGTATCCATTGGGGCCTAAATACATGGGGACTGTTTTTGCCGCTAGGGAGTTTCTGAGGTAGACTATTTAACTCTCCTTGTCTCCTATCTTCTTTTCGGTCTGCTCGGTAATGTTGAAAATCGTTCATCTCGATTTCTCCATCTTGGATATCCTCTCTTAAGTTGGAATCGGTTAAGGCAAGCGTGATTATTAATTCTGTCTCAGCAATTTCTCTAAGTACGCCGATCCTGTGGCGTTATTTTCTTGGGAAGATCCCCTCTATATTGGCTATCATGATGCCAGACTCTTCCTTTCTTTCCTTGCGTTCTTAGTTGCTACAACAATTCACTGCCAGGGGTCTCTGGCTCAGCAGCTGTTGCTGTGTTGTTTATTTCTGTGTTGTTGTGTTGTTTGCTTGTGTTGTGTTGCTGCGCCTGATGTCGAGTCCTTTTTGTTCTTCTTCACTCCTGCAGGTTGTGTTGGCCGGTGCAGTAATTGTTGGATCTGATCTGTTCCNCGCAGCCACAACCATCTGCCCAGCCTAGCTCTGGATGATTAAAATCACAAACGAACAACGTGTGTGACCTTCGGAAAGTCATGCTCGGTAAAAGATTGTTTAGTAATTTATCGTTATCAGAGGAACTATTTGGTGATCTATACACGACGCCTATGAGGAGGCTGTCTTTGCCTTTGAGAGGAAGTTCGCACCACACTGATTCTCTAGCTGGTTGATGCTCTGCAGATAACTTGATTTGCTGGGCCCCATAAGAGGTTCTAACCCACAAAGCTACACTGCACTGCTCTTCATTTAAGTTATGAAAACAATCAAAACTTGGCAACTAAAATTCAACAAGTAAAATTTTCCCCCGTGATTTTTAGGGAGTGTTTCTGTAATACAAATAATGTCTATGCACTCGTTTTCGATCACAGTTAACAGTTCACTTTTTTGTTCAAAACAGAATCCGAGTTCCTATAAAAACATTCCAAAATTTTTTGTGCACTTTCACTTCGATGCATGCGTTTACCTTTTACATTATTTATATGCCTGGATCTATGGACATGACTTCTTACTTGTCTTCCAGTTCCGCTGATTGACCGTGTGCGGCCGGTGTTATCTTGACATTGTGAGAGTGGTTGACCTGAGTCTCCGTGTTTTTCCTTTTGAGTCTCTCCTGCTATTCTTAGCTCTCTAAAGGGGTAGCAAATTTGCTACCCCTATAATAAATTTGCTCTCTTTAAAGGGGTAGCATCCTTATTAACAAAGACTGAATTCACTTAGTTTCTCGCAGCCTTAAGCACATGTCCTACATGGGCTGTATCCAGCACAGTTACCAGCAGCGGTCTACAGGTGGTAGCGTCTTTCGTTCGCAGCCTCTTGCATGCCGTTATATTCACAACGACGTTACGTGCCTTGGCACAGCAATCAATAATAAACTCAGTATCCGAAGCGTTGCTTTCGGGAACGTTAAACCAAACAAGGTTAAGTCTTCTTCTCTCTCTATCCAGCAGTTCACGAGTGCTCTCGTTGGCGAGATCAGAGACGACCTCATTGCGGCCTTTCCCTTCAGTGTTATTGCTATTTTCTGTTTTGTGCAGATGAGCTTTCATTTCCACCAGCTCGTTTTGTAAACAACAGTGTAATTCGCTACGCAACAAGCTCAATTCTTTCTTGTGGTTCTCCTCCATTTCGGCTCTCTTTCTCAACTCTTGCTTGTTGGTTTTTTCCATTTCTCGACAGGCCTAGGAAGTGGCCATTAGACATGTCCGGTGATCTTCTATCACCATCTAGGTTATAATACGTCACCATCTAATAGCTTGTTCTGTACCCACATGGTAGAGTCACGCCTAGTGACGTCATCCCTGTTAAGGACTATTTATAGCCAGAGCAGTGCATCGCTCGTCAGTCGCAGCGGTACTGTCTAGCCGTCATCTTGCTAGCCGCTCCTCCGGCACATACTTGTGCTGTACCTGTCAATCCCCGTCCTTCTGTACTCACCGAGCCAGTTTATTATTATAATAGTTCTAGCATTAATCGTGTTTCACTTGTCCTGCCTTAGTCATACTTGGAACAATAGTACCCAGACCCTCAGTACAAATCCATCAGGTGGTCGCAGAAACAGACACCTGACAGACAGTTGACATGTGTTAATTGTTCGCGGTAGGGGAGGAGAGTTTGCGAATGGAACAAATAACCACAGAACTAATTTCAATCGAAAACAAGAAACAAATGAGGAAAATTTGTTTCAAAAATAAATCTAAATAAACACTAGAAGAATCTCAGTAAGCACTAGTTACGCGTCGCGGAATGCGAAACGCTTCATTTTCTGCAGCTGCGTCCATTACCTTAAGCCAAAAAAGAAACTTAAAACATGCGCCAATGCGTCGTTATGACATTTAGAAAACTTGAGAAAAATAAACGAGGAGTATCAGTTCGCAAACAACTGCAGGCTTGTTACAATGTATAGCACATAAGTTATTTATCCACACTGTATCTTCACAGAACGTTCCTCGTTTTGTCTCAGTGTCATGGGTATGAAATCATTGATTTAATATTCACCTACTACAATTAACTGTCATAGTAACTTGGTATGTGTTGTGATCATCTCATAAGTAGAAGAGACAATAGCAGCAAAATTTTACGGAAGGCTGGAGGCCGTACGGCATGACAACCGTGTCCAGAGATCACCTTGTAAAAATAAGTTCATTTCTGCAAAAAACGTGGCAAAATGTGCAAATTTGTATTGATGTTTTCAAATTTGAGTATTTTCGCGTTTCGAATTATAATTTCTTAATAATCTTAAATTTAAATATTTCGAATGGACTCATTTTTATGACTTTATAAATACCACACGCTGAACTTCATCACTTCTCAATTTAATTCAGAGCTACGCGGCTTCTCTCTTGCACATTTCAACTCAGAGCTGCACAGCCACACTTCTACGCTCTTTAATTCAACGTTGTGAAGCTACTCTCACAAAAACATGCAGTCAAAGTTGCACAGCTGCACTCTTTTATACTGTAACTTGAGTCGTAAGATATACAGCCACATTCTTTCACACTGTAATTTAAATCTCCGCCGCTACACTCATTCCCACTTTAATCCTAAGCAGCATTTCTACACTGATTTTAATTTAAGTATCTGGCAACCCATGTAAAATCTCCATTTCAGTACAAAGTTACTGGCTACATTCATTTCAATTCGAGAAGTAACCTGCTGTGCTGCGATATCAACAATCTCTACATCTGCCCTGCAGCACATAGAACGCCAGTCAGCCTAGCCAGCGGCTTCTGTCGCAGTGCAGTTGTGTCGGAACGACAGTGTGGACTCCTCGAAGTGAGGTTCCCGTGGTGGCTGAGCCAATAATTAAGCAACCGTTTTCATTTAATTCATTGAATACATTTTTCCATTCACTTACTGCCACGACAACTTTGAAACAATACACACAATATCCCTATCATGGTACTCCCGCAATTGTGCAGCAGTAGTGATGGTATGCATACGAATTTGTCGAAATAAACTTTTGTTTACCTAATCTAGCCCAACCTAGCTTAACCGCACCTATCCAAACATCCTACAATAGTAAAACCTTGCCTAACCTAACCTCCCCCAAGAAAGGTTTGGTTAAAGTAGCTTGTTAAGTGTTCAAGCACTGAAACCAACGACAACTGTTTGATTGTGTTGCCAAAAGAATAATAATTTATTTGGTCATGCATAAGTGTCATTTAGTATGAAAATACCAGAAGCTCCAACAATCATTTCATTCTATCATGCTGGAGTGTGCAACAAGAATTGTGTGGGAAACGTATATATCAGATCGATGCAACACTTAAAATACAACTTTATACCATAACATGTTCATTGGTGGCAATTATTTAAGGGCTCGGAAAAAATCAGGTTATTCAAATTTAGATGGTATGTAGACGATATCTTGAGTATGAGGAGTTGATGGTGTGATGGTCATTTACGAATTTTGATAGAAGAAAACTAGGCGGAGTGTAACTTTTATCATAGAAACCGCCACTAAAAATCATTTACACGTAGCATAAAAATAGTTCACGAAGTTTAACAAAGAAATTATGAAAACATTTAGAAAATATCAGCTGTCTCACATTAAAAGGTTCATTTTTAATGACATAATAAAGTTTGTTTTAATGTTCTGTTCAGCTGAAGTGTATAATTTGATGTAATCGAATCCTAATAATTTCAAATTATATAAACCCTTATTTTCATTGTGAGTATGCGTACATTCACTTTCGCTTTTAATAGCTATAAATTCATGCTTGGGACTTATATGAAATTGTATTTTTCTTATTTAATTTAATCGCTAAAATGTTTCACCATAATTTTATCGAACAGGCAGAGAGAACAACATTGTAAAGTTCGGTAGTATAAAGATAACAACATCGTGGTGCGATCGACTAATATTTACTTCCCAAAAATTAAATCCCTAATTCGACTGAAACAATATGTAAATGCATAATAATGATTTAGAAACAATTAGATGATGAACCAATGAACAACGGGGTTCATGGCAAATGAACCCCAAATTCATTTTTGGTATAATTTTTAAAACAATTCAATAGTATTTAGTTCGCATATTAGCTCAATGTACTAATGAAAATGATGTAAAAATACTTTAAGCTAAATTTAAATCTGTTTATGAAGAAATCATTGGAAATGATCATGGTTGAAGAAAATTTGTTTTAAAAAACTGAGTTAAAACCAGTTCATTCTGAGTAACGAAATTTTTCTAAATGTAATGAAATCACGGCCTGGGAACATATGTCTGCAAGCAGATTAGCACAAAATTCATATTCATATAATATCTATTAGTAACGAAATTGATAATAAATTGAAAAACCTATTGAAAATGTATTATCTATGTATTAAAAACTGTATTTATTAATTTTATAAATATTTAATTCATTAAAAAAGTATTAATATATTAATACTATTTAAAAATTATTAATTTATTATTAATTAATACTGTAGTAATATTTTTAGTGTACGGTACGTTAAGAATAATGTAATATTAGATAATCTCAACTATTCAAACGTAAACAGCAACTATCTAGCCTCAATTTAATTCCATTTCATCAAGTTTCTTTAATTGATCGAATAGATATTGCAACTTACACATTTTGAAAATGTGCATTTCATTATCCGGGTCAAAACTTTCACTTCAATAATTAACGAGAGATGACGAGAGATGAAAAGGAAATATCCAACCATAGCTATTAATGTTAATACGCGTTCCAAATGAGATGACTATATATACATATATATATATATATATTTATATATAAGAAATTTTATCCATGGAATAAGTCACTAACATATGAATAAATAATTCNATATTATGTATGTATCATGTTGGTTTTTAAATAATATTAATACTATTGAGTAAAATCTAAAGGCTTTATCTATAAATGTAGCGGTAGCGCTGTAGCGGCAAAACCCCGTACCGCTACTTAAATATGTAGCGGGCAATACCGCTACCGCTACAATTGCTTAAATGTAGCGCCGCTACCGATCCCGCTACAACTGCTTAAATGTAGCGGCCGCGGCCGCTACCGCTACCGCTACAATTGCTTAAATGTAGCGCCGCTACTACTACTGAAAATGTAGCGGCCGCTACATGTAGCGCGCTACTGACCACCTCCGGTTATACATCATTAGATTTGTCTCAATGACCTTTTCAAAATTATGACTAACTTTTTGAACTACGAATTACACTTCATATTGCATGATTTTTTGATTTGCCGCCTCAAGGCAGCAGGTTTAGTTTCTAGTTATGCGTATTTATGACCACTTATCGAGTTATTGACTCCTGTCTTGCCAAAAGTTGATTTCAGTCAACACCAATGAGCCAGAAGTTGATGAGTTTTTATGCTGTTGGCTGAAATCACGATTAGGTACGAATTCTCTGCACATAATATCTGGATTATGGACGAAACTGGAACGAAATTTTTTTCTGGTCAATTAAATATATTTTTTCTAGTCAAGGATACATTTTTTCATGTCAAGGACGAATTTTTATAGCAAGGATGTATTTTTCATGTCAAGGATATATATTTTTATGTCAATGAAATAGTTTTCTTAACGTCAGTGATAGATTTTTTAAGCCAAGAGTATATTTTTTCAAGTTAAGGATATGATTTTTGAGTTGTTAATAAATGAATGAATGTCATTTTTATTACATTTTCTTGTTTTTAACTGTAAAGTGTTGTTTTATCTTTTTTAACGAAAAATATGCAATTGTGGCGAAGGGACCAAGGGTGAGCGCCTTGCCCCGAGCCCATTGCCCCAGGGGTGGGGCAATGGGCCCATTTTGACACTTTTTACAAAATAGTGTTTCATTAAAAATTGAATAACTATTGGCGTCTAATTCACATCATACATTATTTATTAGTTGTACCTTCAAACAAAACAAAGAACAACCTCGCATCAATTAAGGAGACCGTCTACCCTCCAGAAAAACTTCTACATTTGTCATATGATCTTGCTGAAATTTCATACACCTGCGTAAAATGTAAAATAAAAAACAATTTGCTCGTATAAATTTTTGGAAAAAATGAAAGAAAACGTGAAATTTATAGAAAACGGCCAAAAAGGGGTACATTAGAAAATCCGTCTCCTCCTACAAATATCGTGCTACTTAAACTGTAATTGTACAGCGTCAGATATGCACAAATAGCAGGTCATTAGCTCCTCAAAATATATCATGACTACTTGTTAATCAGAAATAATTTTCCTCCCACACTCCGCATCTTCTGCAGTTCACAGTTAAAATAATAATCACGCAGCATGAGACTTTCACAAATATGTCGTCTGGAAATATTCATGCCTATTCTCGCCGCAATTGGTGTGGCTGCACTGCTGTACGAGGTAAGCTCATTTTAAATGTGGCTCATGTTTGGTTCAAATTAAAATAAAATTGTTCCGGGGCCAACTGAATCTACCCCAGACAAATTTCTCCATCTCTATTATATATTAAACCATCGCAGGCTGTAAAACAGCACTAAAATTGTGGTGCAGTGGTATTTTTATGTGCAATGGGCAATGGTAATTGCAGTTTATGTGATCATTCATAAAGCTCTAGGAGCCACTACAAGGAATATTCCTCTAGGAGCCACAAAGATCACACCTTCAGAAGCCACAGCAAGATCTTGGCTGATCAGCCCGCGAGACAAAATTTTTAGCGCAGTGAACCTTTTTTCATAAACTAAACATGCACAAATTCTCCCGCACAAAATTTCGGAAGCAAATTTAACTCTGTTCGGCCAGGCGTTGTTCCTGATTATAATTTTGACGCAATAATTGCGCAACATTAAAATGCTCGCAGAATATAATATATATTGTCGTAACTCAAAAAATGAAAGTTTCATCTATAAACTGTAATTGAACGGCGTCAGACATACACAAATAGCAGATGATTTTGCTCCTCAAAGTGTATCTTGACTATTGGTTGTTAATTAGAACTAATTTTCCTCCCCCACTCCGCATCTCTTCCACTTCGCAGTTAAAATAAAAAAAAACACAGCATGAGACCTCCACGAATAAGGAGCCCGAAAATATTCATGCCTATTCTCGTCGCAATTGGTGTGGTTGCACTGCTGTACGAGGTAAGTTAATTTTAAATGTGGCTCATATTTGGCTCAAATTAAAATAAAATTTGCCCGGAGCCAACTTAACTGACCCCAGACAAATATGTCCATCGTTATTATATAATAAACCATCGCAGGCTGTAAAACAGCATTAAAATTGTGGTGCAATGGTATTTTTATGTGCAATGGGCAATGGTAATTGCAGTTTATGTGAGCGCTCACATTTGGTTAATATTAAGCCTAAATTTGCTTGACATTAATATATTTTGAATACTCAAATAATGATTAAATGCATATAATAATATTGACTTGACATGTTCGAACTAGTCATTCCTTGAGAGGAATTCGTATCAATATAGATATTTGTCCTTGCCTGTTTTCTCTTACTGCTGAGAAAATAATTTTTTAAATGTTGAACTATTTGAACAAAGATAATCATCGCCATGAAGTGACCATTTAATAAAGTGAGTTCGACGTTAACCCATTTAAATTATATTAATAAAAGTTCCTAAGTAATAAACGAATAAAATATAGAACTGCGGATGAGAAATGGTAACTAAACATTTTAAAAATTTTCATATTCCAGATGCACCGAGTAAAACTTCAGATTCCAACCCAACTACTGCCGCCTACAAACCACGGGAGTTCAGCAAGTGGAGCTCATAGCAGCGAAACAATAACTAATTTCTCAATGAATTCAATACGTTCAAAACAAATTATGGACATTAAAGAGCCGACAACGGACACAAGTCCTGTCCAAACCCGTCTGAAACTAATGCAGAACAACGTGAAGGACTTACCAATTGAGTCTACTGGAGGTGTCGAACATGAGGTGAACGAAGCGTGGAATGTCAACTGCAGTATCAATAATGAAAAATATCACACTAAGTTTATAGCACTAGCTTCCATGCGCCATACTGGTCTTTTTGACGATTATGCTTAAGTCCTACTTATAAATGAAGTTTTTTAGACGAACATAATAGATTAGTGCTTATTTTGGTATATCTGGTGATTTAGGAAGCCCAACCTCCAGGAAATTTACGTAGTGCACTCGTTTGTATCCGAAATATACACCGGGCTGCCAATTAAATTAATAACTCATCGTTGAAGATAAAGTTTGCCGAGAGACGGCAGCGGCTGCAGCTGGGATGCGACAAGCACCGCAACCAGGCGTCTTTCGGTGGCGTGGAACATTTCGGTGGCGTGCTCAGAAATCGTTTACTTTGGCTCAACCGGGAAAAGATCGTAGTGTGCATGATTGCTAAGGTTTGACTTAGGTTACAACTTAGAATTTTCGCTGCCGAATGAAATTCGGTTCAATTATATTTAGTAGATAAATGTTATTATTTAACCAAATTTACTTAGATAAATGACTTTCTTTATTGGCTCGGTATTAGTAATCAATACATTTTATTGGTAATCATTACATAATCATTTTTTTACCAGTCAAACTTCAAAAGACCAATTTTGGTGTAAAAAGTAAAATTATCACCTTTGAATTTGCTTATTCGTTAAAAAAATACATTGTTCTTGTACCCGTTTTTTTAATTAACAATTGAGAATTTCGAGATCAGGTCATCGTTGAAGATTTTTTGAGTGAAGAAATATAAACAGATGCCAATTATGATTCAGCATATCTGTGCTCTTTTCTCAGGTTGCCTCGTCCTCGTGGTGCAATTACCTTTTGAATCATTACCTTAACGGCTCATCAAAGAGTGAAGGATATGGTCATCGCGTTGCACAACGTCTGTTGGCTCCGCAGCCTGGCCTCACAGGGCAAGTGAAGCTCAATTTTACGCATTTTGATTTAGACAGGTTTGATGAATATATACTTTGTTTCATTGACAAGTTTTCTCATGCATAAACCAGTTTGTAGTTAGTGTAGAAACTTGTAATTTTATGGAAATGTTCGTTTATATCAATGTATACTCAACTAGTTGAGCTCTTACATTAATGGCCATTTCGAGATGAAGCTGTCTGACTGCATCTTGAACTGGCTTAATCGGCATATTTTAGTATTAACTAGAAAATTCCTTTTATTTTTGGGGTTGTGTTGGGAATTATTTTTAATTCGTTAATAAAAAATTAAAATGTAACATTTTACAGTCCACTAACTTCATTGCAAGAAATTTTGAACATATTTCGAGTCCTCAAAGGTTGAATAATCTTGTACGTAGGAAAGAAACGTTGCAACAACTCAACAGCTTCACAAAAATTCTTACTGTTCGTCATCCGTTTGCGAGGCTGGTGTCTGCCTACCGCAATAAAGCGGAGCCTTGCATCAATGAAACGTGAGTTCCAGGGCTGAGAATTAATGTCAGTGACATTACATTTGTTAAATTCTTATGTTCCCCTAGCATTTGATATATTAACTATTCTTTCAATGGCGTGAATTTATCCTTCTCCATTACCGATAATTACCTTCTCCATTACCGAAACATAATCTCTCCTCCTCCAAGCAATCAGTTAGATTGTTATTTCCGTGCCCTTTTTTTACCTATGTACTGCTCAGTTTACTTCACCTGCTCTGTATACCTTCTAATGACGTATACGTCATTATCTGCTTTCTCTCGTATGCTGTTGTGGTTGCTTCAGCCAGAACCCCTTCCGTTATAGCTTTTGCACTAATGACTTTGTATTCCCACTAACAAACACAAACAATGTAGCAATTGATTAAATTATCAAATAACTTCTATATATAAGCATATGGCAGCCGAGCGCTGGGACTATAACCGCTCATGCAACAGATAAGGAAATTGAAAAACGAATTTATTAAGGACAACGTCCCTATGGGCTCAAAAATAATCCCAAGGGGCAAAGAAAAATATATCGAATGCTAATAGACAACACTCACTACCAATACACATAACAAATGAGCAGTTCTAGATTGAAACTTATGCCATTCTGTTTGTGTTCCCGAATAACACGAAAAATGAAAGCACTCACAAATTTACGGAAAATACTCATATAAACAAAATACATTCAACCTCATCCAACTCGACATTCCATTCTCCGCCTTAGTCGGATCATTCATCGTCAAAACCCGGTAATTTTACACATCCATTCCAAATATATTTATCCGCTATTAAAACGAAGTCCAAATTAAACAAAGCACTACTCTTTATCACTGATACACACGAGTCTCATTTCAAATCTTTATAGGCTCTACACAAAAAAATGCAATATCTTGTCTTGCAATTTCCCCATCCTCGCAGTCTTAAACAAACAATCGCAAAAAACTGGTTGAGAACCAAATCATACGGTCCTCAGCTCTTCAACCTTCAAACTACGGAATCTTTGAATTCAACCTTCCAACACCATCAATTCAAAGATTCCGTACTGGGTCTTCAACCTCCATCCTTGTACACCTAACCACATATACTACAAGAATCCCACAACTACGACGGGCTACCAAAACGAGTTCACAGCCATAGCAATAGACAATTACTTGAATTGAAACTGACCAACGATAAAGGCATCACCACCCTAAGCCGCAAGCGTCTCTATCCTGCCATCAAGCATCTCTATCCTGCCATCGCAAGCGTCTCTATCCTGCCATTTTTTCATCATTAGCATCGTGAAAAAATCAGCATACCTAGTATTAATTAATATAAAAAAACCTGTAAAAATAAATGATTTAAATGAAAAAGCACTCAACCGTGCAATCTCATTAACATTTTCCAGCCCTAGTCAACCCCAATTTCTAACTGACCAACTCGAGCATCTCCCAAAGATCAAAGAATGCACGTAGCAACTTTTTCGTCTGCTTTTTAACATTTCATTTTCTTCTTAATTTTTCTGGTCATCATCTGCCCCCTCTTATATCCTACCTATTTTCCTCGAGACACCGCACACACTCAGTATATCACTCTAAGATAATAAATTTATATAAGCACACAACGACAACGTTACCATCCTTCTTCCTTGGCTTAGTGCTGAGTACCCAGGGAGTGATTGACGCTGTACGATTTTGCAAGCAACTAAATATTTTGTTCGCGCTGTACTTTTACTCATATAAACTCTGTTTTACAATTGAATCGAAATTTTCTAATTCTAAATTCCTGACATCAAATTAAAAGATATCTGATCATGAATTTTTTGTACGGATGGCATGCAGAGGAAGTATTTAAAATGACATTACCTTTTCACTAGGACATGCTATGTAAAAACCAGGAATATCCCACTATCGCCTAAGGCACTTTTCAAGGACTTTGCGGAGTATCTGATAGAGACAGTAAAAGTCCCTGTTCTGGCTGACGATGCCGCGTACCAGTCGTTCGACCTTCACTGGATTCCATATTTTCTCAACTGTAAAGTGTGTGACCTGAGCTACGAATATATCGTCAAAATGGAAACCTGGAACGACGATCTCAGGTGCGTCAGGGCTGAAAGAATTTTCATCTCAATTTTTATGTAGATGGTGGCCAGTGAACGAGGTGTTGACAGAGTCGTATTTTTCTGAACATATTCCCACAAATGACTGGGTTTCTCACTAATGTTTCTCAGTCTAACATATTCTCACTAATGTTTTAAAGCTTGTTGTAAACATATGCAATGCCTTCTACACTGCATTTGTTTTGGTTAAGAATGAATTAATACTGATCAGCCCATGTGCTTATTAGCTTTTGCCAGAATGCTACACTAAATTTGTATGTTTCCAGTTACCTGCTGCCAAAATATCACATCGAATATGTGGAGAAAGCCTACGGCGATATTTTGAACTCGAGCGATGTATCCTTTCAGTACTTCAAGGTAAGACGCAACTTTATCATCTATCTTCAAGGTAAGACGCAACTTTATCTTTTCATAAATTAGATGTTACAAATCACTTTTTTTAAGTACATATGTTGTGCCGAAATAGCGGAATTGCCGGTTCCATGGAATCAGCAGCACATTTGCCGAATCTGTAGAATCAGCATTCCTATACTATAGGAATCTGGGGTTGGGTCAGTGAGCAAAGTTTTTTTAATATTTAAACATATAGGAACTTGACCTAACCTTTTCTAACACTAGCAGTCAATTTATGTTCTAACTCCACCTCTATCATCCGATTTTTTAAATCAGCAACGAAATGCTGATTCCACAGATTCGGAAAACTGGCTGCCGATAGAATCGGCAATTCCGCGATTTTGGCACGACACATATACATATGTATATAGTCAAAAACGGAAGGTTGTAGAGGAGCGACTATTGGACAAGGCCGAAAAGTCTGATAACATATGATACTTATCATGAAACAATGCAAGTATTGTTACGCAGTATAAGTACTTAGAAGTGAATGCTACAGTTGAAAGTAAATAATTAACATATATATTTGTTACTAGTGGCGTTACAATTAATTCATAATACATAATACGAAAAAGCAGCATAAATAAACATTTGTTGGTAATCTCATGGTAATAAATTTTCTGACATTGGTAAAATTATTAAAGTAACATTAGATCTGCAATTTACGGTAACTCAAATATATTTCCAGTTCAATTTTTGTTATACTCACTCTTGTTCGCAGACGCTGCCAGAGTCGCTCGTCCTGAAACTGTACGAGATCTACAAGATTGACTTCGAATTGTTCGGCTATTCCCTGGATGGCTATTTGCAATGATTTAATAATATTTACATTTTACAATATTTAATGCATTTATTAATATTTGCAGCGACAGGCATTTGATATTGTTTGAAATATTACAGATTTGATAATATATGATATGTTTTTGATAAAATCTTGATGTGCATGTTGCGAACCAATCACTATGTGGTAGCTTCATGATATCTGAATAGAAACCAAGGTCTTAGTTGAGCAAATGTCCAATTGTTTGCTTACGACAACAAAATAATGATGACTCCATTTATCCTATCAAAATTTTGATTCCTGGCATCCGCTAGCTCAAGGACGCACCAAGCTGGCCTAGCGGTGTAAATTAGCGGCTCTATGTCCGCTTTAAGTTCTGGTTGTACGAGGAAAATAAGCACCTGATTAGGATACGGTCTATTCTTTGATAACCGCGGGTCGACTGCGGGGCGCGAGTATTTGGTATCCGATACGTTCGGGACAGGCACTGCCGAATCTGAAAAAATGCATTAAAAAATGCCCTCTCCCTTCCTCCCTTGATGGAGCTATGTAGACAGAAAAAGGCAAAAACAACGATGAGTTTCATTCTTCAAGCGTGTTTCCTGAACTTTTCATAATAATACAAAGCTTATTTCTGGAGCAGTGACGCATTTCCCTAAGTGAAAATAAAACGCCTTGTATCTTTTGACTCGTCCTTTCCACATTCGCAATATTCAGAGACGGGTATAAAAATCAAAGCTCGTCAGGATGGCATATATATATATATATAGTTTTTTATGAAAGAGCAATGTAGCTGCCATCTCAGCGAAAAATTAGATACATGTTTCATTTAATTCCGTGCAGGATTTTTTGCATGTTTCAGGAAGGCACTAGCGCCGTGTGTCATCTTATAGCAATGTTTAATTAGCCTATGCTACCAGACGCACAATGCTTTTCGGTAAAGGACCAAATGTCGCTACTGTATTTAACAAGCCTACTTTCAATTAGCAAATATTTTTGTCAAGGGATGCATATTTGCGTCTCCCAATAATCAATGGAATAATTAAAATGCTTGAAAACTTTATTATCAAGTTCTTATTCAGCCCTCCAAATGAAACATGTTTCTATTAGAACTCGAATGAAGGGAGAAGTTCCTGTTTAGGGAGGAGTTTGTACCTATCTCATTAGCTTATTTAATTTTGAAGACTACAAGATTCATTGTACGTAGAATTTCATCATCACTTTCGATGAACTTTAAATAAGTTTATCTTGACCCGAACTGCTACTTCGGCACTTGCGTAAAAAATCATTTTCCTGAACTTATCTAATATGGTCCTCTATTTTCTATTCATAAACATTAATATTCAGCCAGTATGCATGAATGATTAATCTCAAAGATATATCATTGCTATATTCCTTGTTCTACCGCTTGTCAGGTGTAGCCGCTTGACAGTTGGACCTACCTAACGAACAGCCAACAAACTACAGAAGCCAATAAGCCAATAAATTACAAAAGAAACATTTAATGTACCTAAGGCAATCAGTACGAAAAAACTACGTAAATTCAATGAACAATGTCCTAATTAATGGAATAACTGCTTCGAAAGGAGATAACTGTATGACTTCGATATAGTTTTAACATTTTAATATGTCAGCCTATTTGGGTGCTCGAAACTCTAGAGTCTAGATGATCTGCGTAAAGCAAGTTCGCTGGATGCCTTGCGGGGCCTGGAGGCGTACGTAAGGCACATACATTCGCTGGTGTAGCTGGTCCCTGAACTGTTCTCTATGTTAATGGGTTGCAAGCTAATTGGTAATTGCTTTTCGGCGAGTCAATTTACATTAGTCTTAACCCTATTTATAGAGCAAAATGGTCAATATTAGTGATTAATATTTACGAATTATGTTGCGAAATTAAATTAATTAATCAAATTGCCGTCATAAATAAGAATTAGGCCTGAGTGTAGCTTTAATCGCTTCGTCTCCAATGATTAGAGTTTTGTTCGTGTCAAATGATCTTCTAGCTTGAGGAGCCACCCGCTCGTGGCTAGCAACGCATGAACACGATTCTTAGTAATGGCAAATGACTAAGTATTGCTTATATAGTCATCTACGCGACAGCAGATAGCTGAATGCAGGAATTGAACGAAAGTGAAAGTTAGGTTCGAGGGCTGTAAGCAAGATAGTTCAATCTCCCCAACCCAACCCACATTTGTTGCTTCATAAGCAAAGCGGCAGTGCCTGTTGAAAATGCGTAAGTCATTCTCGGAAGTAAAGCATTCTCGAAGAGATATAATTAAAAAATATATCCACTTCGCAAATTACGAGAATATATCGCTAATAGGTATTCCTAGTTAGTGAAACCCTGAAGTGTCTCACTAAGTGCAGGCATGATCACAAGTGCCAAATTTCATTTCGATGTACCAATTCGATGTTATTGGGATTTGAATATCGAATCATTATAGATAAAAATATATACAGCTTATTTATGTAAATTATTAATGCCTTTATATGAGAGCGATGGTTGGCAGTATGTCATAGTCTACAAAAGTTTTGACCAAGGAACAGCCTTTCACGTGAAGTCGTGAAGTGCTGCCCTTCCCTTCTACAGCCCTTCACGAAAGGTCGAGCTGACCAAACAGCCTAGTCCGCGTGGTTATATATTAGCCTACCTATCCATTGCCGGCATCCAACGCCGGCAATCAGAAGATTCAAGTTTTCAAACACCGAGAAACCTTTATTTGTACGGTCATCAACACGATACGGTCACAGTTGTCGTCAGTAACGGTACGGTCACTATCACCAACAGTAGAAGTACGGCAATGAGCTTGGAGTAACATTATCGACGATGAAGACTTCACTCATACACAGAAGTACGGTCTTTATAGAACAATCTACGACTAAACTGACCGTGAGACATCTACAGTGGGGGGAAATAAATATTCGTACACTTGAAAAATCGCATTTTAATGTATGAAAGTACACAAACTTAACAAGAAAAGTGATTTAAATTATGTATAGAGACGCATAGTATTCAAAAATACTATCAAAAGAAATTAAATCTCAATGCAACAAGGGTCTCGCAACCATTTTATCTTGTACACGAATTAATAATGCAAATGTTCCTGATACTTCATTCGCGTTCGGCTCCAGGCAAAACAGAAAATAGCAGCAACACCTTTTTCCTCTGCAGGAAAGCTTTCAACGCTTTTAAATTTACGTTTGTCATACATTTGGCAGGTGAAACATATTATCATATTCTGATCAAAATTCTAGTGGCACAATCTCAATCTTTCCATTATAATCCCGTCAGCAATTGACTATGTTACGCTAGGTATTAAATTTCTGCTCGAATGTTTAAAGCAGAACTAAATCCTTTTACATCTGTATAATATGAAGAAAGAATGATGGAGTCATTTGTTAATAAACATTCTTCAGAACATCAACTAGTTGCATAACCATTATACGGTGCCCAAATGTTGCTAAAGGTTCCTTGTCTGCTTAATATTCCGATCAGCAGGAGCTGAACCTTACAAGTACTTTGGGACGGAAGAACTTTGAGATTTTAGAATTACTTGATTATGTCTGTTAACTTATGACCTTATGATGAGTTTAGGACTTCTCAGTCCTCGGTCACGCTGATGCGCCGCCTTCGTCGTCCTCCGTCTCCGAGTCGTCACTAGGTAGGTCGTTACATCGGGACGCGGATGTAACGTTGAACGTGTTCCGGGTATTTGCGCTCCTTTGGGCCAGCTGATGCAAGATGCTGTTGCTTGTCACTTGCTTAGGGTAGTTTCCCATAACCAGACGATCAGGGATCTTCTTCAAAAACTTATCCAGTTGTCTCTTGAAAGTCGCAAGGATAAACTCCCCTCCTCTCAGCACCTTTGGTAAGGCGTTAAACAGCCTTGGTCCTACCGCGGACAGTGATCCCTCACGAAGAGTCTGTAATCTGGCCGCGGCTCTGTTATTAAATGCGGGAATTCTGCACTGTCTCCCCTAATTCCGTTGTAATACGTCACAATTTTAGATGTATCACTTTCCAATTTGGGAGCCAGGTTGGTTATCATCTTCCAATTGTACAGTATATTCTGTATAATGTTTTATAATAACTCTCCGTAATGACATGTTTTTGGTCCAACGTCAGCAAATTGCAGGCAGGATTGATAACTTGTTTTGTTCTTTGCTAATAAATATAACAATTGAAAGGAATACCAACTTGAAATAATTCAGATAAAAAATATCACAATTTCTCTAGTAATGTCGCAGGATATATTTTAAATTACCTTTATCAATTTTTGTCCGGCTTCTAATGACAGCGATGCTCACACCATATTCCTTAACGACGTAAACTTTAAGTCGACGTAATGGTAATGATGATGTAAGCCATTAATGTTGCGTCGTAATTGCTGTCATTTAAATGATATTCATTCACCATTGAGCGACTCCAGATAACGAAACCGAAAGCTCTCAGTTATGGAAATCGAGGCGACCTCGCGCGTCTCATAAACGAATAATTAACGTGTGGAAAATATCGTCAAATTACTCTACCACTTTTGTTCCTGCGGTCTATATGAATTAGCTACGTTTTGAATGTGATATCAACATTTTGTGACTTTACATTCAAATAAAATAAAAATTATTATTTTAAATTCTTTGTTCTGATTGTCGGCAGCTACCGCTTGCTCGCAAATGCTCCGTGGACAAAAGCTTAGCAGCTGAGCGAGCGTAGTCTGGAAGTTTCCACGTGCCGGCAGGACGCTGTGAAGCAGCTATAATGCTTTTATGAGACGAATATGAGGCAGCCAATTATTCAAACCTCAACAATGCCACAGACGGCAAATTTTCCACTAGAAAGAACGAGAGATATCACGAAAAAATTAATTAAATTATAACAACAGGTGCATATAGGACGTTGAGAGCAGGATCGCAACAGGCGACGTTGAGAGCAGGTGGGATTACGGCCGTAGCAATTAATGATATTCATTACGTGATATTCCTAGTGTTACATTAGAAACATTATGAATTTGTCTGATTTCTCGTATGTATATATTCCGATAATTGCTGTTGGTATTGTATTGAATACGCGAATTATATACTGACTGAGATTGAAATGAGTACAATGCAAGCATGTGCCCTCAATCTTTGACCAATTAAACCGGCTCCTGAATATTTTCTTGTTTATTTTCAAAATAGCTGAGACAATGTCAATAAACAGCATTGACTCGTAATACAACATCGCAATGAAAGAGTTAATTGCGATGAAGTTCTTGAAATCTCTCTTTACCGTCTTGTGATTCGAAGAAAAATTGATTGCTGCAGGAAAACGTCATTTAATGTCGATAAAACAGTACAAGATTGATATCTGCTGATTTCGCCAGCTGATTGTTACGTACAGATATATCATTGTTGATGTGCAATTTTATTAATAATACTCCATTTATGTTATTAATTTAGTATTAATATTATTATTATGGAGTATTATTAAATTATATCTACTCAGCCAAAATCATGTAGAGGTCGAATGACTCAAGAGTTCGATGGAAAATTGTCAACACCTTACTTGTAAAAAATGTTGCTAACAAAAGAATTGAATTGTTAAAAAATAACAAGCTAATTTCTGGTAGCGAGGCAGCAATTGAATTTAACAATGTGTCGCGTGAAATTCCTATCTGTGAGGCATCAGGCTTCCTTTTCCCCACTTCTGAACTTGAAATTAAGGAATTCTTACGGTTGTGCAAGGGCAAGCCACTTCAGATCGATTAGGTTTAGTCAAGCATGTTGTATCTTGTAGCTGACACTGTTGCACCAGTTTTGGCTCATATTTTTAACCTATGTATGTCGTGTGGTGTATAAACCGATTCACTGAAACGTGCTCGCGTCATACCTATTTTTAAATCCGGTGACCCGCACAATGTCTGGAATTATCGTCCAATATCAGCTTTGCCATTTCTTAATAAGATTTTTGAAGAAATCCTGCATTATAGACTCACAAAACTTTTCAACAAGTTTCCAATAATTTCTGACGATAAGTTTGGTTTCTGTAAGGGAACCAACACAACTATGGCTATATTTTATTTAGTTCTAGACCTTCTCAAGACGTATCATTCTAAAGAATACTGTGTTGCTCTTTTCCTGGACCTACAAATGGCCTTCGATTGTGTGAATCACCAAGTACTATTGGGTAAGCTTCACCGTTATGGAGTTAGGGGGACTTTCCTTACACTTATTCATTCTCACCTCACGAACAGAGAGCAGTTCGTCGCATTGAATGAGTTCAATTCTCCCTTAAGGCCCATCAATATAGGTGTACCTCAGGGCTCTCTACTGGGGCCTTTATTCTTTAATATTTTTATTAATGATATTGCTTCATCTTTTAATGTGAACTGTAAGCTTTTTGCCGACGACGCCGTGTTCTATGTCTCGAGAAACTCGTATGACGAAGCGTGTGACAATATATCAGAGCTGTCATTGAATCTGCCGAGATGGCTTCTGGCAAACAAGTTAGTGGCACATACAGACAAGACCAAGTTGATGCTATGTGGGAAATTTCCCACCGTTAATCATATTTCTATTCTTTGAACTGTATTTAGTAATAATTTATGTTTGGGTAATATTAAGACTAGTCTAGGGTAAGTTTAATGTTAGGGTAATTTAGGTCAGACCGGGTTTCCGCAAATAGAGGAGTTCGCATTGATACACCACCGTAGCCACACCAAATTTTGTGATCTCCAGCCTGCCTGTCGCTGCCGCCGCTACTTCACCAGCATTCAACCATAAGTCTAAATTTCTTCCTCGTTCTGTGATATATCTATTCCTTGGTTTGAGTGCCCGATATTCTTTCGTTTTGTTTAGTTTGCTACAATCTATGCTTAATTATCGTGTGCGATGCTTCAGACTTCAATTGTTTAATTTATTCAAATTCAACTTCATTAACTCAACTTTAGGTAGATGAGGCTTCTACTAGAGCTCTACTTTTAGAGTTCACGCCGAATCGCTTAACCTTTATTCTTACTTCTACGCACCAAATCTTCAACTATTCTTACTTTAATTCCTTCTGAAGCATCCACCTTCAACTGATTTCTTCTTTTTTCACCCAATGCAATTCTTCCAAAAAGTGCGTTAGCACACTGAGTGGCATTTAATCTCAGGTGATTATTTAGTTTACCTTAACCTCGTATAAATTTATTGCTTGAAGTTACTGCATGCTTTTTACTTTGTTTTCTATGATCTTTATATTCAAAATAACTCAATTTTCACAGTATGAACCGCAAACCTGGTGTGTAGCTGGTGGCGGAGCAGCAGCCATGACTTACCGGTTACAGCTCTACTTCAGTTCAGTTGCCGCTGTTCCAGCTATTCATCATCTCTTGGCTTCACCTCTTTTTTTCGATGAAACCGTCCCGGCTCCAAAGATTCAACAATAAAGATTTAAAGCTTGAAGCAAATGTTCTGGTCACTGAATTCAATAAATTTTCTTAGAACCAATAAATTGCTTTCCTGCCTTAAATATACGATTGTACGAAATTACTCATAGCTATTTACTCCCAGACCCGTTTCCGTTTTACGTGACATCACCTTCAATGGGACAATTTTACAATGGTAGATGAATTCAGGTATCTTGGTTTAATCCTAGAGAACAAGATCTCCGTCAATAAACACATCAACCGCGTCTGTCAGGGACCGTGTAAAGCCCACGGAGTTCTGCGTGCTTTTAATTCAATAATTAATTAATTAATTCATTAATTAATTTAATTCAGCCTTTTCATTCATTAAAAACGTTTTTTACGCATTGTCTTTATCAAAACAATCAAGCACTTTAGTAATCTGGGGTGGTGTACCTTTCAATACAAAAAACGGGTCATCAACCACTTAATAAATCGTTGCGTTCTATGCTTAGGGTTGGGTACGACGATAATAATATTCCTTTGATATGCACTAACGAATTATATTGGCGGTCTAAAATTTTAAAACTTGACGATATATTCAGTTCAACTTTTAAAGTTCATAAATAGAGCACGCTGCAATGATGATCGTCTTTTTAAATCTGCTTTCGCCCCCTCTTGTTCCCCAACATTCTCACAACACCAGGGGCGTTCGATTTAACCTACCACCGGTTCGTTTAGACATAGAAAAAGCGGTACCGTTTTTAATTGTCAAATATTTTAACGAATTGGCAGGTGAGTTGGCAAACAAGATTGCTCTAAAATGTTTTTAAAAATAAAATACCGTGACTTTGTCCTTAACCATTATTAATTTGACTTCGATTATTATGCAAGTTTTAGACATTTTGACTAGATGTTTGTAGTTGAACTCTGTTTTACTAAGTGTAATGTTGACATAGCCTCTTTTATTCTGATTTTGTACTATGACATACGGTTATCAGTTTTTAAGTCTTTTGTCAATGGTTTTGATTATTTTATAAATTTGTTACTTATTTGTTCTAATCGTCGTCTTGTTATCATTGGAATTGAGGCATGTACCTATTGTTTTGCATGAGAAGCTTTTTTATCTTGTATGGGCATTCACCAGGAAACTTTGCTATTTTATTTCACGTCTCTTTTTATTTTTTATTGTAACGTGTGCTCCTGTGTGAATAAATAAATAAATCAATCAAATCAAATAAAAACTATTCATTTCAGAATTTTAGGTGAAAGTGATATTAAAATAAGCAACTTGCTCGGATTGTGCGTGTCAGTAGTAACGAAATATATAGGTGCGTCCAGCCCTGAGAAGACTAAGGCACATAGTTACGACGATCCTGCTACATGTCAGTAGCTATGCCCTAAAATCATTTTTAGCCTCTATTGTGTGTAACCGATAACCGAGATGTATATGTTCAAAATTTGTATTCATGCATGCTTTCCGTTAGTCCCTAATTAAGTTGAATGTTTTCAAAATGAATAAAGATAGAGTTGACCACACAAATTTGGGAAGTATCTTCGGCAAAAAATCAATGTAGTGATGGATGAATCAGCTATTTTCGTTTCAATAAAATAAAATGTATTTTCAGCCCTCCTGTATCAGGTTGGCATTTATAACAATGAGGCCAAAGTCATAAGTATAAAAAATTAATTCTCATTTAATCAATTCAATGTCCATAGTGAATTCTTAGACAACATTTGTATCAGAAACGGATGATGAATGAGTGCTGGAAGTTCATAGCATTTCACCACCCACGTAACCCTGCACGGTATGACTTTTTCCATATCCTCTGAGTTACGTCTTCATTGACACACTTCTGCCGACCCGTCGGTGGAAAAAAACAACGCAACTGACACTACGCCGACCGACTTCTGCCCGAAGCTGAATTTTCGAGATTATGTTGCCTGCTTTGAATTTAAATCTCTATATTGCTCCCACTTTGGCATTGATTTCCGTTGATTTATAAATGTGGGTCTTTGCTAGAGACATGGCGTACTTAAAATGATTCAGAAAATCGGTGGCTTTAGCTGTGCTTACTCGTGTACATATTTTACGTGACATGAGTTCGCAGTAAAGTATTCCTACACTTATCTGAATGATTTTCTTTGAGATAATCCTAAGATAACCTGGTATCATGAGCAGTTACTTTATCTTCTGCTTCGGGTGTCCTCAGAAGGGATTAACAGCGAGCCTTATCTCCTACTCCTAGTATCCTCAGAAAGCGTCGGCATACGACAACGGTCGTAAATGTTCTGGTTTGAACAGTGTTTTTAGTTTATTTATACCTACAAAGGAATGACTAAGGAATGTACGATGTCATAACTTCTTTCGATTATCCTGTCTGCAGGGTCTGATCCCAATGAGTGCATCGGCCGCATGCTCAGTGAAGATTCATTTTTTCCGCTCAAGAAATCATTTCCTGAATGATTTCTTTCAATCACAAATCCGCCTACAGGCTGTAATATAGTAAAATGAACTGAAGCACATTTGGCATCTTGAGTTCACAATCTGCATGCGGGCTTCAAATCTGGCATGTAAATTCAATCTCAAGATATTTGAAGAAGTTTTGTTCAACAAAAGGCTACTGAACGGAAGCAAAGTCTTAGAAAGTAGGACTTACTGCTGCTTGCTTGTATCTCAGTATGTAAAGTACAATAAGCGGATGTGCATCCTGAATTATAAACGAATTCCAAGCGATTCCATCGTTTGGGAATATGGCAGTGCTCTCACTTTAAGAAAGTTTACATATATAAAACTTGAAAAATATTGGCTTGAGCGCGAAACCAAAAACGAAACAGATGTAATTTCCATTTAAGGCGAAGTGGAAGATTTGCTACAATATTTCACATATTCACTTTAATCGCCTTAGATAGCTCAAGTAATTGCGTAGTTGATATTTAATTACCATTGCGGTGCACTCACGCAACAAATGTACAATAATGACTAAAACTATGGTCTATCGAGTGAGTAAACTATTAAACCGTAGCCAGGCAAAGACTAAATCTCTAACAACAATGGCAAAATCATATTTGAAGTCCAATCTTGTTCAAAACGATCAGAACTTCGTTTAGAGTTTCATCAGAATTTCGATGACCTCTAGAGTTCACGTTTCAAAATACCTGAACTGCCAAGTCCATCCTGGAACTAAAAAATGAGCTATTCCTGGGGCGGCCAAACTTAATGCCATGCGCATATGTTCAGCAAGAGACATATCGGCGTGACGTATAACCTGGAATTTACGCTTTCCCTTTACCACGTTTTACTGTTTCAGATTTTCACTTTCAGAGCTGTTAAACTGTTGGGTACCAATTAAACCCAGTTTAGGCAAGGGGCTTTATGGACTAGTTTCCAGTGCTCCTATAAGATCATAGGAGGCTCCTATAAGATCATAGGATAAATAAGAAA
Source organism: Hyalella azteca (assembly GCF_000764305.2). Lineage (NCBI taxonomy): Eukaryota > Metazoa > Arthropoda > Malacostraca > Amphipoda > Hyalellidae > Hyalella > Hyalella azteca. Next base: position 28,359 of record NW_025933564.1, read on the forward strand.
GAAAAGACGTCCAACATGCACCACATGCTGGCCTTTTCAGCCGTAAACGATCACTTTGTTTCAGCCATAAGTAATCATTCATAAATGATCTCATATCCCGTGAGCGATTAAGAAGGGTTAGGGTGAGTGATGTGCATCTTCTGTGCCAGTTTATTAAGAAAATTGAAACTTTTTAATGAAAATATAACAGATTTGCCGAATGGAAAGATTCACTATAGGTTCTTACGAAAGTTCATGACGTTCTACGAACGCGTAGCATAAGGTGCAGAAATATTCTCGTCTCCGTGTAACCGTGTCATTTCGTCTCCGTGTAACCGTGTCATTTCGTCTCCGTGAAACCGTGTCACTTCTTCTCCGTGTAACCGTGTCATTCCGTGTCTGTGTAACCGTGTCTTTTCTTTTCCGTGTAACCGTGTCATTTCGTCTCCGTGTAACCGTGTTTCATTTAGTCTCCGTGTAACCGTGTTTCATTTCGTCTCCGTGTAACCGTGTCATTTCGTCCCCGTGTAATCGTGTTGCACTTCGTCTCCGTGTAACCGTGTTTCATTACCATAAAGACTTCTCCTACTCACGCTCTCATGACGAAACATTACGGCGCCAAAACGACTGTTTTTGCGGTCGCGGTCATAAGTGGGGTTGATCAAGCTACATAACACTAAGCTAACAGCCTAACACATAACACATAAGCTACACTTCAGCATAACAATGAACCAAAAAGGAACGGTGATGGTTACAACATCGTTCAACACTTAAGAAACATGTACAATCCAGAGTAAGAAGCAAGATTTTACATTAGCACGCAGCGCACGCATAGAATGCTGAAGCGGCAGTAGAGGTGCGGAGCGGAATGCAGCTTGGAGGTAGCCAGGAATTTTCTTCTCTTCTTGTGCGCCTTCTATAACAATTTAATTGATCACCGGTAAATCATGCAACATTTTCAGGGCCTTACGCAGGGCTTAAACGTAGATATATTGTATATGTTGAATAATAATACATGGTATGTGTAGTATTGTAAGCCCATTCCGTACTACTGACAGGCATGCAACCTTTCTTTAAGCCTAGTCATAGAATTAGAAGCACTTCGTCCGGTATGTCCCTGCGAGGTGGTCTGAGCTACTTAGGCTGCAGAGCACGACTCTAAGGTATGAGTTGAACGAGGTTAACTATTGCTTTCTATATTTGTTATTTGTGAAGGTTATATCGTGCTAATATAGTCAGATTATTTATTCATTGGTGTTAATTGTAAGTATTGTTGTCCGTCCTCTAGGGCACAGCGGAGTCCTTCTCCTCTCGCGACTCCTCTCATTACGTCGCTACTCTCATTATTGCTCTCAGATAACTCTTATGCGCCACTCTTCTTAATAGTTAAGATAATTAGACTTGTAAAGATCTTTTGTTTATTGAACCTTGAGATAACAATCTCACAGTATGTATATATTGATAACATATATTTATTTATAGAGCAAAATGCTCATTATTAGCGATTAATTTTACGAATTATCTAGCGAAATTTTGTCATCTGCGAAAATGTAGCGAAATGAGCGAAATGTAGCGAAATTTACTCATCTGCGAATTATGTAGCGAAATTTAGTCTGACTAAGCATCGCTTGTGCAAGCATCGCTTGTGTAAGCATCGCTTAGTCATCTACGCGACAGCAGATAGCTGACTGCAGCCGACGGCACCTCAAGCAGAAGAAGCCTACACAATTGCACTACGATGTAGTCCCAACAATTCGTATAAAATTAATTAAATGTATTAATTGATACGTAGCGAATATTGTTTTGGATCTCTTTAGATAATTGGACGTACAATAAAATCTATTGAGAGCAGGGTATGAAACATTTCGGTTGTCAAGCTTTTTCTTGTTATGCAGGAATTGATCAGTATCGCCAATGTAGCTGCCGAGGATGGGAGAAAAATGAACCTAATTAGCTGCGAAATAAGTTCATTTTTAACCCAATTAGCTGCGAATTAGATCAAAATCAAGCATGTTGCAGCAGTAACTCGATTTTGTTGAGATTAATACCAGCTTCTATGTTCCATTGAGCTGTCTTACCTTATACAATGAAGTATATCGCTTGAAGAAATTCAGTTTTGTAGATGAACATCTAATTTTTAATGCCAAGTATTTTTAAAAATAAAGTTGGACGATGTACTTACCATTACCACTTATTTAAGAATAACGCAATTGGGTGTTGCATGATTTCGCCCGTAGTAGAAGTTTAGGCAAATGTATTACATCAGTTGACACTTGAGGTGCTTTTTATTATATGTCTTAGGTTCTAATTTCTAATTCAACTCAACAACTGTATTAACTTGTGGAACGGTTAAATTCGGTATTTCTTACAATAGACTGGAGTGTCATGTTTAGGCCGAGGTTGGCACTCATCTGTTGGCACCGCATTGCTAGCACGTTGATGGCGTTATGACACGACTGCAAAGCCTCTTTGTAAGTAAATTATTTTCTCGGATTCAATAACCTTGTGATGCATTATGTACTATCATTATGTTAGTTATCGGAGTAAATTATATGAGTTCGACGATATCAATTCGACGATAGGTAAATTTTCAAACAATTCAACTCCGGAAAATGCCAACAAGACCGGCAGGGTCGAAATTACCACTAATAGCGACGTTAATTTTGATGATGTTTAAGGTTCAGTTCTTTCTTTTAAAAGTTTGACGCAGATGTTTAGGCCCGTGCAATTTTGCAAATAGTTTTATTTATAAGAATTTAAGGTGTCGTAAGCCATATGATATGATACAAGTGATTAACTGGTTATCCTAAAAACGTAGTTCGTACAGAACGATATACGGATAGAATCGATAAGATTGCCTTAGATTGCATTACCTCTAACAATTTTATTCGTTTAGCGATTGAAAATGGGATTGGATACTGCCAATGCCAAAAATTGGGTCCCTCTCATGACGAGGTTTTTATTTTAAAATGACTTACGTTTTTGCGTTGACATGATTTGAGAATTTCGTCTGTGTCCAGTCGAACTTGATTCCAAGTGTGATTTTTTAAAAGTCTGTAAATTATTTTTAGGAGTAAGGAAAATAATAGGAAACCAGGCTGGACTGGCATGGTCCAGGGTTGAGAAAAAAAATGTTTGTAAACCAGTGTGAGAAGTTGTGCAACTTTACAGGTCATTAGAGCTACCAGCCTTGGTGTGTAGTGTATTTTGTCTGTAGGTTGTACATGTGTGGACATAGAAACTTTTAAACCATTGGCTGCGCATACAGCAATCGTCAGCAATATTATTCGCATCATAAGGCCAATTATATATTAACGATAGTTGCTGTTGCGGTAAAGCGTGCAACAATTAATAATTTATATACTGAGCAGCCTATCGTAACTCAGTGTCCCCGGGCTAAGAGAGGCTACTTGCATAATACGAGTGCAAAATATGACAAAAGTCATGTATAATAATGAAGTTAATGTCACATAATGAATGAAGAGCCCTAAACCTAAATTCTGCATGCACATTAGAAACACGAATAATTCAGTATTGAAAAAAAAACAGATTAACTTTCTTATGTGACCTATATTACTCGACGTAAACACAAGGAACGAAGATGACTTATAAGATGATAAACTTCATGTTGATAGGTGCAGAACATGTCGTGGCTGACAAGCGTTAAAGTTCCGTGTCACTGGGAGACGCAGTGACACGGTCCCCTTAATGGACAAGAATGTGACTACTTAAAATATACGGATATTATCCAAGTTTCAAAAATATTCAGAATATTAATACCGATATTGAATAATCTTGACAACTTTGAACATATTCATGATCAGAGACCAGAATAGAAATTAGAAATAACACGGGCACACTGTAATTATTTTTTAAAAGGTTCTCTTACCTCAGCCGTAAATAATAAAGCATAATAATTTAGAGGTACAAGTTAAGCTGATCAGCCAATACTGTGACAGACAACCGTGGCGTATCATTAAATTAATTGACTCAATCTCATGTAGTTAACAGGAAATGTTCGAGTAATTCACAGAGGTGACAAGTTCAACAAAACATATCACGAAGATTTAACCGCGGCGAGAATAAAACTTGCGACATGACATTTGGTTCTGTTGTTGTCAACACGAGGTGCCAAACCCCCAAAGCCTTGGAGAAAACTCCCGGACTATTACATTGTCTTCAACGCTTCGCCTCTTCCCTAACGTGTTCTCAGTCGTATCTAGTTTCCAATCACGACTCGGTAGGTGAGAAGACTTTTCTCTTGCTATGGATGGAAATCCATATTTTCTCCTGCTTGGCAATGAAATGCTATACGGGATTTAATGAGAGTTTAGAAATTGATTTTTTATGTTAAAATTCATAAATTTGAATGGATACCTCATTGTTTTATTTCATCAGAAGCTACGTAGAATCTAAAAAACGTTCATCGAATACTGCCGTGCGTCATCGGTACATTTTACGTCATTTGTCTGTGAGAATAGTTCCATTGAACATATAAATACTTCCAGATTAAATCTGCGACTCGGAAGCGGCGGTTCAGCTTCGGTACCACTTGGTAGCAAGCTCTAAGCGAGGAACCTCGACTAAACTGCAAATAGATCCATATTAATAAATTTCCAGGGATATATCGGTGCCATCGAACGAAGGTCAGAACGTAGCAGAAGAAGGCGGCCACATATGGACCGCGGAGGTCACGCGGGCTCGTAGGTCCTGATCTTCGCGTCGCACCGCCGAAGGCCGTCGCAAAACTGACGTCACGAGCGCCTTTTACGAAAATGGCAACGTGACATAGCAATACCCGCGAGCGAGCAGAGAATTGTTCCGGTCATATACATGATTTGTCCGTTTTATGAAAGAAAATCTAACGATTGCAGCAAATGTTATGCTATTAAAATTATTCTCCAATGAAGACAACATCTATATACGGGCTTTAATTACGCTTATAACGACCAAGATTTAGTCCTTAAAATTAAGGCATGCAGCGTCTCGCAATCATTTTATATTGTACATGAATAATTAATGTAAATGCTCCTGATACTTCATTCGCGTTCGGCTAAAGGCAAGACAGAAAAGAGCAGCAACACCTTTTTCCTCTGTAGGAAAGCTTTGATCGCTTTTAAATCTACGTATGCCATACATTTAGCAGGTGAAACATATTATTTTATTCTGATCAATATTCTAGCTGTGCAATCTCAGCCATACTTTATAATCCCTTCAGCAATTAACGATGTTACGCTAGGTTGTAAATTTGTGCTCGGATGTTTAAAGCAGAACTAAATCCTTCTCCAACTGTACAATATGAAGAACGAATCATGAAGTCATTTGTTAGTGCTTGTAATTATTCTTCAGAACATCAACTAGTTGCATTAACTATTACATGCACGGTGCCCTCATGTTACTATAGGTTCCGTATCTGCTTCATATTCCGGCCTGCGGGAGCTGGACCTTACAAGTACTTTGAAAAAGAAAAACTTTGAGCTTTTCGAATTACTTGATTATGTCTGTTAGCTCTGCAATAATCGTAAGCCTGTAGATTGCAGTAGGATTTCTACGATAAGCTCCGTCGTAAACGTAGAGTAATGGGAAACTACCCTCAGCAAGCGACAAGCAACAGCATCTTGCATCAGCGTGCCCAAATGAGGGCTAATAGACGGAACACGCGTCCAACGTTACATCCGACGACGACTCGGAGACGGAGGACGACGAAGGCGGCGCATCAGCGTGACCGTGGACTGCGACGTCCTAAACTCATCATAAGGTCATAAGATCATAAGGTCGTAGTAAGTTCTACGTAATGATATGTTTTAGCTCCAACGTCTGCAAATTGCAAGCAGGATTGATAACGTGTTTTGTTCTTTGCTCATCAATATAACAATTGAAAGAAATTCCAACATGAAATAATTTAGATGAACAATATCACAATTTCTTTAGTAATGGTGCAAGATATGTTTTAAATTAACTTAATTAATTTTTGTCCTGCTTCTAATGACAGCGATGCTGCACACCAACTTCTTAATTAACGACGTAATGGTATAATGATGTCGTACGTCGTTAAGTCTACGTAATGGTATGATGATGTCTGCCATTGATTTTGCGTCGTAATTGCTGCCATTTGAATCCATTTTAATGATATTCATTCACCATTGAGCGACTTCAGATAAAGAAACCGAAAGCTCTCTGTTATGGAAATTGAGGTGACCTCCCCCGTCTCATAAACGAATAATTAACGTGTTGAAAATATCGTCTAATTACTCTCCTACTTTTGCTCCTGCGGTCTAAATGAATTTGCTACGTTTTGAAGGTAATATCAATATTTTGTGTCTTTACATTCAAATAAAATAAAAATTATTGTTTTCAATTCTTTGTTCTGATTGTCGGCAGCTACCGCCTGCTCCGAGGACAAAAGCTTAGCAGCTGAGCGCGCGTAGTCTGGAAGTTTCCACGCGCCGGCAGGACGCCCAGAAAGCTATAATGTATTTATGAGATGAATATGAGGCGCCAATTATTCAAACCTCAACAATGTCACAGACGACAAATTTTCCACTAGAAAGAACGAGACATATCACGCAAAAAATTATTAAAATTACAGCAACAGGTGCTTATACAGGATAAATATACTACATGACAACGCACAGATGACTTTGAGAAGGAGGCGGGATTACGGCCGTAGCAATTAATGCTTTTCATTACGTAATATTCCTAGTGTTACATTAGAAACATTATGAATTCGTCTGATTTCTCGTATGCATATATACTGATATTTGCTGTTGTATTGAATACACGAATTATACACTGACAGAGGTGGAGATGGAGATGAGTACAATGCAAGCACGTGCCCTCAATCTTTGGCCAATTAAACCGGCTCCTGAATATTTTCGGAGCTTGAAAAAACTTCACTTGCCGTTTGGCTCTTGTTTATTTTCAAAATAACTGAGACAAATGTGATAAAGTAACAATACAACATTGAATCGTATTATAACATCATAATGAAAGAAATCATTGCGATGAAATTCTTGAAATGTCTCTTTACCGTCTTGTAATTCAAAGAAAATTTTATTGTGGCAGGAAAACGTCATTTAATGTCGATAAAACACTCAGTAAAGGCATGATATCTACTGATTTTGCCAGCTAATTGTTACGTACACTAACATTATTGTTAATGTACAATTTTATTATTAATACTCCATTTATATTATTAACACTCCATTTATATTATTAATTATTCATTTCAGAATTTTAGGTGAAAGTGATATTAAAATAAGCAACTTGCTCGGATTGTGCGTGTCAGTAGTAACGAAATATATAGGTGCGTCCAGCACTGAGAAGACCAAGGTACAGAGTTACGACGATCCTGCTATACGTGTGATTAGAGATGCCCTGAAGGCATTTTTAGCTTCTATAGTGTTTCACCGATAACCGAGATATATATGTTCAAATTTATTGTCAAAAATTTATTGCCGAAATGACGGAATTGCAGATTCTATGGAATCGGCCGCCAGTTTGCCGAATCTGTAGAATCAGCATTTCGTTGCTGATCGGTCGCTAGAGTTAGATTTAGGATATAAATCGACCATTAGAGTTTGAAAAGGTTAGGTCAAGTTCGGTTAATTTCCTTTATATTTAAATCTTTTAAAAAAAGCTTGCCTGACTGACCTAACCCCAAATTGCTATAGTATAGAAATGCTGATTTTACAGATTAGGCTAACTGGTTGCCGATCCCATAGAATCGGCAATTCCGCGATTTCGGCACGACAGATGCATTTCGATAGTAATTAAATTTAATGTTTTTGGGATGAATAAAGAGAGAGTTGACTACACAAATTTTGGAAGTAACTTCGTCAAGAAATCGCTGTAGTGATGAATGAATCAGTCATTTTTGTTTCAATAAAGCCAAAAGTTTTTTCAGTACTCCTGTATCAGGTTGACATTTATAGAAATGAGGCCGAAGTTATACGTAGATAAAATTTAATTCTCATTTTATTCAATTCAAAGTCCATAGCGAATTCTTAGACATCATTTGTATCAGAAACGGATGATGGATGAGTGCTGGGAAGTTCGTTGCATTTCACCACCCACGTAACCCTGCATGGTCTGACTTTTTCCATATACTCTGAGTTACGTCTTCATTGACACACTTCTGCCGACCCGTCCGCGGAAAAAACGTCGCAACTGACACGACACGAATCCCCCTCTGCGCCGACCGACTTCTGCCCGAAGCTGAATTTTCGAGATTATGTCGCCTGCTTTGAATCTAAATCTCTATATTGCTCCCACTTGGGCATTGATTTCCGCTTTTTATAAATGTGGGTCTTTGCTATAGAGACGTGACGTACTATAATTCTGAAAATTGGTTGCATCAGCTGTACTTACTCGTGTACACATTTTACGTAAGATGAGTGTACAGCAAAGTATACCTACACTTATCTGAATGATTTCCTTCGAGATAATCCTCAGATAACGTGGTATCATGAGCAGCTGCTTTATCCTCTGCTTCAGGTATCCTCAGAAGGGATCAACAGCGAGCCTTATCTCCTACTCCTAGTATCCTCAGAAAGCGTCGGCATATGACAACGGTCGTATACATTCTGGTTTGATCTGTGCTTTAAGTTTAATTACATACAAATGAATGGCTAAAAATGTACGATGTCATGACTTGTTTCGATGGTCATCTCTGCAGGGTCTGATCTCATTGAGTGCAACGGCCGCATGCTCAGTCAAAATTCTTTTTTTTTTTTCGCTCAAGAAATCACTTCCTGAACGATTTCTTTCAATTACAAATCCTTCTATAGACTGTAATATAGTAAAATGAACTGAAACATACTTGGAATCTGGTGTTCACAATCTGCATGCAGGCTTTAAATCTGGCATGTAAATTCTATCTCAAGATATTTGAAGAAGTTTTGTTCAACAAAAGGCTACTGAACGGAAGCTAAGTCTTAGAAAGTAGCTAGGACTTAATGCTGCTCGCTTGTGTCTCAGCATGTAAATTACAATAAGCGGATGTGCATCCTGAATCATAAATGAATTCCAAGCGATTCTATTGTTTGGGAATGTGACAGCGCTTTCACTCTGTGAAACGAAGCAGATGTAATTTCCAATTCAAGGCGAAGTCGATGGTTTGCTACGAGATTTCTCACATTCACTTTAATCGCTTTAGATAGCTCGAGTTATTGCTTAGTTGATATTTAGATTACCTTTGCATTGCACTGACGCAACCAATGTACAATAATGACTAAAATTATCCACCGAGTGAGTAAACTGTTTAACCATAACCAGGCAAAGACTCAAACAGCAAAGGCAAAATCAAATTTCAAATCCAATGTTGTTCAAAACGAACAGAATTTCGTTTTGGAGTTTCATCAGAATTTCGATGACCTCTAGAGTTCACGTTTCAATATACCTGAACTGCCAAGTCCGTCCTGGAACGCAAATATGAGCTATTCCTGGGGCGGCCAAACTTAATGCCATGCGCATATGTTCAGCAAGAGACATATCGGCGTGACGTATAACCTGGAATTTAATCACGCTCTCATGACGGAACTTTACGGCACCAAAACGACATGTTTGCGGTCACGGTCATGAATGGGGCTGACGTTTCGGACGTTATATGCACCGACATTAAATGACATCTACGTTTGGAAATGGGTATTTTCAACATATTAAATTCACCAAACCAGGTTAGAAGTTAGAACCCTTTGCGTTAATATATTAAGTTCACCGAGTAAATCTGATTTCACGCTGGCCTCCTGGGACCATACTTTCAAAACTCGCTAAGTGAACGTATACGTAAGTACTTACGCTCTATTTTCTTGTCTATGATTGGTGGATTTTGCTTTAAAGGCCGTCAATGATTGGCTGATGAACTTACGATCTCTTAACTTTTTTGAAAGTATAGACCCCGGTCTGTTCAAATCACGCGCTCGTATACCGCGAATTCGAGCACCCCTTGTATAGCTCATGTATATATCAGTCTAACTCTCTGACACCACAAGTATTCAACACAATTGTATAAAAAATCAGTTTAACTAAATTTGATGAAACAATTTGATTTTCGTCCAACTATGCGTTGCTGGAGCCAGGGTAGGCTCAGGCAGGAACAATCTCCTCACTTGGATTAGAGGGAAATTTTCTGGACCCTCGTTCACTCCTAACAGGGATCAGCCTGACTTTCGTTTTTATTGAATGTTGACGCATCAAGTTGCATGACCTAGGCGTAATCTAGCTAGAAAAGTCGGTCATTATATAAATTATTGCCTCTTTAATTTGAACTTCGATTATAGAATATTGGCTGGAAGCGCTTATTAGTGGAATAAAAGTGACGCCAAGAAGTTTTAACAAATTGTCTGTACATTCGTACCTGAAAAGTTTTACGGGGATCTCTTGAATATGATTAAACGCAATCAATAAAATATATTTAGTCAGGTCTTCTCCGTGCATGTCATTCAGGTAAATAGTGAATGAAAGGTTCAATTTTAAGAAAATTTTCAAGGAAGAACCTCTCCGTGCACACGTTCCTAAGATGCTCTTCACACGCTCCATCATCCGGCCAATGATCGAGCGCGGTTTTACCGCCACGAGCTGCTGCTACTTTAGCTGCGGCTACACCTGCTAGTTATATAAGGCGAGAGAACTCTCTCAAAGCCAGACCTCTAGAAGCTATCGTTCGGCACGGTTGCAGCTACTTCGTCGTGCTAGTGCGTAGTTTAGCGGTGCCTGAATATTCTATACCAGTCTTGATACTGCAACAGTATCCAATCGCGGAATTAAGCTGTTTTTATTTATAACTTTGAACTGTTTACAATTTTAAGTTAGTGCATACTACCAGTGAGAACTACAGGAAAACGGTGATTGGAAATTCTCCAAAAGAGTACGCCGTTGTTCACGATAGTCTTGCACTACCGTAAATCCCATCCCGTATAATAATCTCATAGATAGTGCTGATCATTGTGTGCACTGTGGAAGATACAGTCTTAGAACTTTTATATTAGAAGCTTTACACAAATTGCCATTTTCTACGTCGCTGTGAGGCTGTCGTGTATTACGGTGCCTACGGGATTACGGAGTTTCAAACGTATTCTTCGTGGAGCTTCAAGGCTAGCTTGTATTACGGTGCCTACAGAATTACGGAGTTAACTAACTTTTCAAGCGCATTCTTCGTTGACCTTTGAGGCTATCGTGTATTACGGTGCCTGCAAGATTACGAAGTCGACAAACGTATTCTTTTTGGAGCTTCGAGGCTATCGTGTATTACGGTGCCTACAGAATTACAGACTTAACCAACTTTTCAAGCGCATTCTTCGTGGACCTTTGAGGCTATCGTGTATTACGGTGCCTACCAACCTAAGCTGCACTCGACTAACGTTTGGAGGGAAAGAAGCAACGACAGAAGATCTAATGAGGATGATTGCCACAGACGTTCGTCACGACACGCTTAAGGCGACCAAAAATGCCTTCAGTTCAATAAATTCGGCCATCGCTGAAACTTTGGCATACAACAAAAGGTGGGGTTACATGTGATATCATCTTATAGTTTTGTGTCATAGGTTTTTCTCAGAATTTGGTCATTAATCTGACGTTTTTTTGAAAACGGTCTTCGATTCTAATTAATAATATTAAATTGTTTATTTCTAAATTGGGTCCGTAGTGGGTGGAGAAGACTTCCTGAGTCCCATTATTAATCAACAGTTTTCAACACCACTATATTTAAATTGTTTTGGGGGTTCATTTGTTTACATTTGTTTGTTTGTTTATATATATTAACCAGTTCATTTGTTTATATTTATGTAAACAATAGTTAGCTCCATCTTGCTTAAACCCGTTTTGCAACATACTTGTAAATCCAGTTTTATCTCAGTTTTTCATAACGCCGCATGATTATAAAGAAGAAAATTTCAGACTAGTCCAAATAAACGCCGATTTAGAGCGTTAATCGCCTCAGTAACGCGTCAAACAACTTTTAACGCCAATCCCCCTGGTCGTATTTATGGCCCAAGCGATCATCTTCTCGCGGTCAAGGTTCAAAAACGCATGAAACGACAAAATTAGAGCACATAGTGTCAATGTCAATATCCGGGCTAGCAGGAAAATGGGACGTTTGCTGCGATTTATCGCCGGTATCAGACATTTATACTGTATATACGGCCGGTCTCCAAGGTTCAGACTTCAGTGAGCCTAAAATATCTTCCAAACTAGTAAACGTAGCTCAATGAAACTTTGCACACGTGTTCAATAGGACCTTTCTGTGATGTTTATGTCGTGATCATTTTTTAGATTTCGCCTTCTTTTGCTAGTTACGGAACAGCAATACGGACCACAATTCGCAGTGAGTCAGCTGCCTAATATGTACTCTATCGAGTCTATCCTACTGTACAGGATTTGAACGAAACTTCGAATCTGCATGCATAACCACCAATCAGTGATGTATGAGTCGCGAGAATTTTTTCACTGTCGCCTTCGTTTGCGAGATATCCAGCTGTTATACTGCGAAGCGATCGGCATTGCTGTGGTCGATAGTCAAATTTGCAGTGAAGCGGGTAGCCTATGACTGCCGCTCTTGGAGCCTGAGGATTAGTTAGGCGCATCACCCTTCCTTGTGCTCACGGTGCTTTTTTGTTCGTCAGCATAATAGGGCCTTAGATTTGGATTTGTTGATGTTAATCACTGCCAGTAATGTACATTGATTAAAGATTTCTCCATGTTTTTCGTTGTTATTAATATATATATTGCTGAAAGATTCGTTCCTGCTAATCGGTGTCAGCAATACAACTCTTGAGTCGTCGCTAGAATCTCGTAGCCTCTGACTATCAAGGCAAACTTGATTTTGGAAAATCAAATTTTAGCACAGGGAAGTCTATAATTTAAATTTTTACGTTCTTAATATACTTGCTAGGTAACTTTAATGCAGACCGTGTATCATTGTTTTTTTAAGATCCTATAGGACGCGCTTTTTCTCATTTCTTCGACAACAATCTGAACAGCTCACAGTGCTTCATGACCAGATCGTAGGAATCTAGTGTAGGCTAATATCATCTGCCAGGTATTTTGTTAGTCTGAATGCGGACAAGTTTCGATGCCCTTCAGCCAGTCAAAATATGTGAAGCAACTCGTGTGTAGAGAAAAATATAAAAAAATTTCTTCAATGTCAAGTTGTGAAATGTTTTTTTAGAAAAAAGATTGGTCACTTACAGAATATATACGTATATAAAATACTTACATTGGCATTAATGACGCGACTGCATGCTCAATAATAAATCACATGAATCCAGTCATGAATGTTTTAGTGACCTGTTTAGAATCCTCACTGTTGCAAAACAAGGGGGATTTTTTGACCTCATTGCGCGCATGTCAAATCCTGTTGAACAAGCTGCATCCCGTTTGTGCTCCTGACACTGCGACACTAGGGCGGCTGCAGCAACTTGTTGATGCATGTCTTGCCTTGGACACGTACCGTGTCATGAGACTTGATTCACAACAGGAAATGAGATATGTTTTATATTCCACTTATATAGCCATTAATGACGTGTTCTGCTACATAGTTACTTTCACTTTCTGGAAACCTGCGTTATTCAGTATTTGTTCGGCGAATTATCCACTTTCATGTAAAACTTTCACTGAAACTGGAAGGGATCTGCCGTTTCAGCGAGCTAGGAAAGTTGCCAAATTTAGCTGTTTGGAAGCTTCCTGCAATTAATAATTTAAGAAGAAGTTAGAGGGCGACGATAAGAGCTGCATGACAGAAAAAAAGCGGCTGCCTGCTGAAGTGGAATGGATCTGACACTCGTCGCTTCCTGCAGCTTTCGCCTCCGCTTTGTTTCGGGAATCAGGATTAGCGTAGTGGAATTTTCCTTTGTATTCTGGATGTGTGTTTAGGGCCATTTACTGATGAGGCGTCGACACCAGATTTGATGCTCCAAATTAGAATTCAGATTGAGTTTTTTTTTTTTTTTTGCTTTAGAATCTTTTTTGAAAATCCTGATCGTCGGAAAAATGGTTAGTATATCTGACCCATAAGTCGAAACAATTCGTTGGCTTCATTTTCTTTCATTTATATGTTCTTTATTTGCCCCTAATTCATTATTTTAATCATTTCTTGGTTTATAAGTTGTATCTGCGGGTAACGTTCAACTCAAAATAAATGCAATTTTTTCATTTTAAAACTTTAGATTCAATGAATTTTTCATCTCCGGAATAAGGCTCCCAATTTGAACTGGGAGTAAGGGCTCTTTCAATTTAACCCTTTGTTTACGGATACATTTACTGTCGTCAAGGATATTCATACCTGATGGCTTTGTAACGAGAGGTCCTATCAGTACTCTAAGGGTTTAATCTTACGAGTTGTGATCATTGTATTTATCAGGTCTATCCAAGGAGCCACTCCAGATCTTATTTGTGCAACTGTATTGAAGAAATAATTCATTTGTCGTTCTTAAAGGAATGTCACACCGAAAGCCATCATTGACGTCTTGAATGTGAATGGTGCATGGGTACATTACTGAAGAGCGTTTCATCAGTATACTTGACAAATTAACTTCTTTGGTGGACATTGAACGCTATTCCTTCTCGGTCCTCGTAAATTTTTAGTAGGCCATGACGTTTGTTTTACAAGTAACTGGTCTACGGCACTCCTGACGAAAGTCGTTTAATGCTTGCACAATACAGTACTGACGTCCATCGAGCGAACGTCATCACCTCAGAAGGGTGTTGGGTTTAAAATAGAATATAGTGACAAGAGAGGCCTAGCAATTATCTATCAGTAAACTATCAATGTAGGCTTATCAAAATCGAAGACGTTACTCTATTTTTAAGCTTGCGTTGCGTACTGCCGATGTCGTCTGCTAGTCTACCGTAGCTGACACTTGTATATTTTATATCTAGTCAAGTAACGTGTCCCCATCAGTCGCTGCTCAGCCTCTTGAGCTGAAATTGAAGTTGAACGTTTTTCCTTCCGGCGTTCCGGGAACTGACTGAAGCACTTCCTTGAACCTCCACGCATCATTAGTAGTTTTAAAGTTGTAACTCTTTCGACAGTCCGTTCTAGTTTGTTTCTGACATCCTTCTGCATTGCTTACATTTAATCATCATTATCGATTCTTTCATCAACAGAGTAAAAATTGATGTAACTAATTTTTCTTTTGAGGAAACATTAGTGGGTGTGTTACAACGTTATTTTCCGCCTTGACTTGGCCTTGACCAACCCTTTTCCTGTTGACGCAGTAGCCTCACTTCCCTGATTCTCCCCACAATACAACCCTTGACGCTTAACCCTTGACAATTAACCCTTGACACTTAACTCTTGACACATAACCCTTGACACTTGACCCTTGTCAATTAACCATTGACACATAACCCTTGTCACTTAACACTTGTCACGTAACCCTTGACACATAACCCTTGACACTTAACCCTTGTCACTTAGCCCTTGACACATAACCCTTGTCACTTAACACTTGTCACGTAACCCTTGACACATAACCCTTGTCAATTAACCATTGACACTCAACCCTTGACAACCATGACATTAATCCTAGTATAATATAACCCTAGGATACAGGAAATGCCAACATAGCTCGGTAAATAGGATACAGCCCTAGGATGCCTGCATCTCATCACTAATATTGTTTGTGTGCAGGAGCGACATGCGCCTAAGACTGGGTTGGTTGAGACGCAAAGGAGACGGTCAAGCGGCCAGTGTACGGCCCATGCCTGAGGAGGCTCAGTCCTGGGCCAAAAGTTTCCACGCACTCATGGAGTCGAAGTGTGAGTAGAAAACTAATAGATTTTACCGTGATGAACAAGAGTTTATTTCTTTAAGTTGTTATGCGTTCATATTGATCGTTGCAATGAGCAATTTTGCTCTCATTGTACGTTTGTTTGTGTACTATGCAGTTCAGGATTTTTATTGAAGAGTGAGGCCGGCTCCTCAATTTATTGTAGGAGTAATGTTCCAAGAAAGACCATTAATTCATGTCGCTTTTCAAAAAAAAACTCATTCATCTGAAATCTTAGTCAGCTTAAATATATTCGTCATTAAAATAGATAATGATGTATTTTACATATATCATTATGATATATATAAAATGAATGGAATGGGAATGATGTATGTAATGATACATACATCATTCCCATTTTCTATAGAATGGCGTCTTCCAGCGATATCGTTACGTAAACTCAAACTGTTTCATCTTGAACTCACTCCTTTTTATTCTTCTAATCTCAATTCCTCGTGACGCCATGACTTTTCAAGCTTGAATTCCTGACCAAAATGCGCGTCTGTTTTGCTGGCATTTAACCCGACGGCAGTTCCGTGAGCAGCACACGCGCCTGTGCCCATAAACATGTTCATGGGGCGACCGGGCTTGCGAGGGTAAAATCCCCGACAGATCTTCCCCTGGCGTCTCGAATTCGTTCAAAATAATTCCCACTGATTAATAAGCGCAACTGAGGCTCGTACGTCGCGCTCGACTGCCTGCTTTTGACCCGAGTTTGATGCGTTGTTGGGTCTGCCAGATTATACCCGTCAGTCTTTATTTATTGGGACTTGAAATTGGTTCCTGTAGAGATCCAATTATAGTATAATAAATGCGTCTAACTTATGCTGGGATAGTTAGGCCATCAAAATTTCAATATTCATAGTGTTTATGCGAATAAATTTGAAAGGATGAAGTATGATGTGTGATTAATTTGCATTGCTTCTTTGTTTCAGATGGACAAGCTTTGTTCCGGGCGTTCCTTCAACGTGAATTTAGCGATGAAAATGTCGAGTTTTGGTTGGCTGTTGAGGAGTACAGGAGAACGCGACCAAACAAAATGCCTGCGAAAGCATCAAAAATTCACGCCGACTATGTTGCTGTACAAGCCCCTAAGGAAGTGAGTACTCAACCTCTGCTTAACCCCTGTATAAGTTCTTTATATCCATTTAATGAGGCTTGGATTTACAACGTGTTATTGTGGCTACAAAATTTGTGATCTCAACTAACGTTCTACTCTATCGTTTGAAATTTCTGTGTTGTTTGATGGCAGCGGTAATTAAAGTTAAAAAAAAAACGAAAATATCTCCATTCCAATGAGTTTGCTAAGTCAATCAAGTACATGTATAGCGTATAAATCGTTCGTACAAGTTTTCTTGATCACAAGTTGCTAGATGCGGTATGTGTTTGTTCCACACTGTTTGTCAGTGAGCTCGATTCATTGCTTAAAGTATATTCATGTGATGAATGTGCGTGTGATGAATGTGCGTGTGATGAATGCTGCTCATCCTTGACTCAGTGGACATTGCATCGTCATCGAGAACTGTCCTCGTTTCTAAGTGGTGCCTTGAACTAAGAATAAATCCTTAGCAGTGATGTTGGTGATTTTTCACCCGCGCTGTGCTGTTTTTAAGATGAACAATCGAGCGTCAAAATACAACAAATAATTATATAATTCCAATGTTTTTAATGTTTTGAAATTTGCGTTGTTTATCTCTATTAGCGTAGGTAATCATGTCCAAGTCCAGTCACATATATTGATAAGAAGGAAAGATCTGTTGCACTGCTCAGGTCTACATCGTCTATATAATCCACCAGACTAAATAATCGCGTCTGTGTGGTATTTTGAGGAGAGAAGATTACTTCTTTAGTGATAAGAGCTTTTCTTGACGTCATTCGCTTGTACGTGTTCTGCATGATAAGCTAATGTGGTTCGTTAAAATGACTGTTTTTGTGTGCGTTTGTCATGCAACTTAGTATTTGTAATTTTGAAAATGGAACTCCCTCGGATTGCTGTTTGATGGTGTGGAGAATGATTGAAATTAAAAATTAAATCTTGCTGATTTTTTACCCGAAGGCCGAAGTGCTTTTTACATCATGAGAGCAAATCGTTCTTAATTAAAAATTAATATTAAAATTGAATAATGAGCATATAAATTACTTTGTATGTTAGTTTCAATGCTAGGTGAAGTTATCTTGAAAATTCATTTACTTTTTGGGCTTCCTCAAGGAGCCTATTATCACGGCGAGGTAGTTTCCCACTCCGACTTCTGTAACCCGAGTCTAGTCAGTAGTACAGGGAAGAAGGACGAGCATGTGGAGGCAATAACCTCATGAACTCCAAAAAATTGTGCATAAATACTGCCAACTGGCGATTAGTTGGCCGCCAGCGTCCCTGCCATGTCATTTGCCTCAGCGGTTTTAGTAGTCTTGTCGTGGTGTCATTTGACAGCGCTTGCCGCATGAATTAGGATGACC
Organism: Hyalella azteca; assembly: GCF_000764305.2. Classification (NCBI taxonomy): domain Eukaryota; kingdom Metazoa; phylum Arthropoda; class Malacostraca; order Amphipoda; family Hyalellidae; genus Hyalella; species Hyalella azteca. Next base: position 46,562 of record NW_025933564.1, read on the forward strand.
CCGCCAGACGCGTTCTACTACTGACGTCATTAGTCATTTCGCTCAATGACTGGCAACTTCTTGAATAAAAACAGTTAGAAGATACCTTTCTTGCCCGGAGTATTTGTGGTCAGTCGAAGAACAGCTCCGTTGCTCGGAATAATTTCACATTTATCCATGTTAATTAACTTAATTTGTACGTTTGTAATTTGTATAGCCAGTTGCTGGATTCTAATTGCACATGCATGACTTCTCCGGTTCGTACAAGTTTTGGCGCTCATTTGTCTGCATCGAAATAATAGAAAAGATTGTGAGAATAAGGCTACTAATTTCAAATTAAGTGGCGTTCTTATGCAGGCTTATCGCGTGGATGCGATATGCATCCTCCGCTGACATATGCTGCCACGGCGTGGCGCTCGTGCATCCGGCGAATGCGCCGAACCGGTTCGTTCTGACTAAACTTTTAGGAATTGTATCCTCCAGAATATGAGTTAAGAGAATATTATTCATGGCATTACTTTCTTGCGCGTAATTTCGGAGAATAGTTCATAGTGAGCCATGTATCCATTTTTAATTATCGCAAGATTGTTTGATTGTAGTAATCAGCAAATATTATGTACTCTCAGTGCACCGGTGGTCACTTTGGTAAAGGATGCAAGTTATCTACTCAAAAAGCTTTTCCGCAACCATCAGCATGGAAAAGATCTATCCGTTGACTTCATTTTATAACTAAATACGATAAGCGGGGCTTTTAATTGAATTGCATGCCAACAAATTTATGAATTTTCCCGTAGCATTTACGATGAGTAAATCATAAGCTCTAATATCCGCTCGGCTGCAAGCAACTGAGAGTAAATTGAACGTCCTGTGCTTCCTCATGCGTCCTTTTTATCCTCGAGGTCGCGTGACAGAAGGGGGCGGTCCGAGCGTGTTTACGGATGCGTGGTGTGTAGGTTACCTCGGATTGTTTAGCGACATAAGCGATGCCTTTGAAATCCGTAGCCCTTGTGATGGTTTGTTGAATGTCTTTTGTCGGCACTGCAACCGAGTACATTGACCCTGGTCTGTTTTGAGTTTCTGACTTTGTTCTCGAGTTCAGTGATTCTTCTCTGCTGATATCAAAAAGGGTATGGACCTTTTGATTTAGTGTTTTCAATTTTTCATCAATTCTGTGTCGTTATTTTATTTTTTTTTCAAATTTCTGTATTTTCTCGTCAAAAATATTGACATTTTCTTCAACACCCATCGAACTTCGTCGCATTAAACCAATCATCTGAAGTCCTAAAAATAGTCCTGTTTTTACACGTAATACGTACCTTCAAACATTAACGTATATTCGTCATTTCTTGTCTCAGGTTTCCACAAGATCATTAATGTCACTTACGTTATTCCTATCCGATATTCCCGGCGGCCTCGTACCACTTTAGCCACTCGCGAGTCATCCGGCCGGAACCATCGTGTCGAATGCGCCGTGTTCGTTTCTACGCATGCGCGTTTGTTTGCACGCAAATTTGAAGTTCCATTAATGTCGTTATTTGGTGCTTGTTCGACAAATAATTCAGCTTATAATTTGTTGAGATTAAATTCTGAGCAATGTTAATATATCGCCACTAACCTGTAGCTTGCACACTATAACGAACTATGGATTGTTTGGTTTATTGTGTACAAGTAACGGATAAAGTAAAAGAAGCAAAATGTCGTTTATATTTGAGTATTGTCTGCAAGCTTTTATGCATTTCGAAAGTTTTCTATATCATAAGATTATCAAAATCAACGTTAATCGTGGACTTTACATGTTTCTAGAATTCTGCATTACGCTTCGTCGATTCAGAACCGCAACAACGAGACATCCATGTCGCACTTCTATTATATATACTTATTAGATTGTTATGATGGCGTACGAAGGAAAGAGCTGTCAGTCATATTGACTGATGCATGATTTCATCTCACTGACTGGGACTGAATTTATTAAATCATTAAGTTTATTAAGTCTTTAAGTCCACTAGTCATCGCTGACTTGTGCATGTGTGAGTTGCTATCTTGTTTTGATTAATTCGTCTTCAGTTGCTTGGTTTAAACTCGGATATTGCGCCAAAATATTCTTTCTTATCACTTCTGTCTTTACATGGATCGCGCACCATTTTTACAAGTACATTAGCGGTGCGGAAATGCTTCCTCTCGTATATTACTTTGTGTACTCTACTCAGTTATCCTAAATAAAGCAAGTATTTTAGGAAGTTATTGTTTTCATTGCAATTTTTAGAAAAATATTGTATTTTTTGTTGACGACCGTCTTGTGCTGCGCACTGCGCAGCGGGATCGCGAGAGGAGGTCGGCATAGATAAGCTGCCTTGCATCCGCTAACTTGACAAGAATAACTACAAAATAACAAAATATCTGTTTAAAACGTACGTAAAATTTTCGAACATTTTGTTAGTGGATGCGCAAGCTAAATAAGGCAGAATCCAGACTTTTCTTTTCATGGTAAGATATTGAGGTCACCTTATGAGGCCGATACCAGATACTCGCGTCGGTCGTGTTCACCCTCGCTGCTCATGTTACGTCCTTAAAAGAATTTGCATCTCGAGTTGAGGACGTCAAAGTGATAGTTTTATAGCGATAGTTATTGTGTATTGTGGGACAAACCCGTGAGATTTATCGCGATAGTCATTGTGTATTGTGGGACAAACCATTTAGTTTTATCGCGATAGTTATTGTGTATTGTGGGACAAACCATTGAGTTTTATCGCGATAGTTATTGTGTATTGTGGGTGGGACAAACCCGTGAGTTTTATCGCGATAGTCATTGTGTATCGTAGGACAAACCACTGCACGTGATATTTTTCCGAGAAAACTCGAATCTAGCTCGTGTCTCATGGTGTCTCATTATCTCCATACCACGATAGGGATTTCCTATCATCATCTGCGCGTGCTCCAGCTTTAGAATTCCAGGCATTAACTTGTCGCGAGATCTGTTGTATAGTGACCGGTCAACACGAGGAGCTTTGTATAACACTTGTGTTACGACAGGTCGTACACGAGGTCCGTTGTATAACACTTGTATAACGACAGGTCGTACACAGGGAGCGTTGTATAACACTTGTATAACGACAGTTCGTATCACCGAAGGTCCCAGGAAGCATTAATGTAAGATTAAGACGTTCTACCTTGACCGAACTGCCCCCTCACTTGGACGCGGGCCAGAAGAGCGACATTATATCTTGGTGAGGCGGCTCCTCTAAATTATATCCCGCAGACTGCACGGCTTCTAACTTAGGCTCTTGATTAACATGTGTCGAGACAAGCTCACTCACGATTAGTCTACAAATTAGATCGGGAATATTGGCTGCGTCTTGTGACCGACAGTGAGCGTAATCTGTCTCCCGTTTAAAGCTATCTAAAGTGTCACATTACAATATTTTCCTCTAGATAAATTATTGTACTTGGGATTCCAATGTCTGGCAGTAATCTGCTATATAGTGCCTTCGGTGTAGTCCTCTCACAACATGATATGATCGTTGTTAACTATAACCTATGCATGCATTCATATTTTTAAATTTTATGGCCATAGTAATCATGGTAATTTTCTTCTGAAGTTTCTTGAGTCAGCGGAAGCCATAAGTTGTATGAAGCTTGGCTACGCGCATGCATGCACCGGACACATAAATCAGCGTCGCGAGATCAGTGTTGCGGAATGAATCATGTGACTCCGGCTTCATGAATATACACTTTCCTGTATGCAGAGTACTATTTGGCAGCATGAGACTATGATATTCTGAATTATAATTTATTTTATATATGTATATATATGTCCAAGTATAATTATTATATAATTTCTATCGAATTATATTAATTCATCACTGTTTTCGTCATGCTATTACGCGTTTGCCAAAATACCAATTATTTTCCGAGTAAAAATCATAATTCAGGATTGAAAAATTACGCGGATATTTAAAATAACTTATATAGATTTGTCTCCAGTCCACTATCAAGCCTGGACTTACGTAAGATGAAAATTAGAATGCCGTTGTTTTAATTACGTATCCGCGAATCCAAGTGGCAATTTTTCTAAAAAATAATACGCATTCTGATGCCGTGAATCTCATCCGATGACGTCGCAGCGATGCTTCGTTGTGACGGTGACGTCACAGCGATTCTCGAAACACCGGTTCATGATACACGAGTCGGGGCGTCTGGGGCGGCGACAACATAATTGCTGGACCGTCTTCTCTCGTGCGTCATGTCCACACGCTGCTGCATGCACAATGCACTTGGTTGCTGGTCACACTAAAGTGATGGTATTCTCTCTCCCTTGCGACAAGCGGCATCAAGATGAGCTATACTTCGTGCACTGGGTGCAAAATTTATTGTTGCCTCGGATATTGTTAAAGGGCGTCGGCGCGGCGCTTCGTGCAAGAGATTATCGACTCGGTGAACGGCCTTGAGTTGAAGAAGATGCGGCGGCAGCTGAATTGTGTATGCGGCATCGCTTATGGCGGACATTATACGAACCTTTAAATGATATTTAATTGGCTAAAACATTGTAAACACCAAGCACCGATGTATAGATTAATTGAAGGAAACGCCATTCTCTAGAAGCGCGTTCACGTAAGCGCTGACGTGCCACGACTTCCGCTAAGAACTGCGCGACACCAGACGCGAAAACCAAAGACTTCCTTACACGACATCGGGACGGGCAAGGTCCGGGTATTGCTATACTTTGTTGGGTGTTTGTACGTTGTGTTGACATCTCTTCCCGTGAACTGAACGTACACGATTGCTATGCTTCTACTCATGTCTGAGATTGCAATTTGCTCAATGTTTGCAGGAATATATCGCGTTACGGGACTAGCTGACTTGCTCCTACGTTATTTAGCTTAATTCATTGCACATCGTGCAGTGAGCAAGGAGTGTCGTATAGATTGTCCCCATATTATATCGTGCCTGAATGCTTAATAACACGGATTCACATTGGCGGATTTCGCATTACCGTAAACCGTGACCGGTGTCAGGCATCACTTACATATGATTTATCAAATCAACCCAATGCGACTCTCGCTTTATTTTCAACGAGAAATTTCAGACCAGAACAATGATATTCACTCTGATTTCACTACGTTGTGTCCGAGGGCTGTTTCTCTTCATTTTTTCTTTCTTTCTAAATTTCAGTCACCATTGAAACGTGCAACACGTGTCAGTAAAATTGTATCTAGAATTGACGTTTGTGGTACTAAATCGGGCCATAATATTAATAAATGCAATCCACGCCGCTTCTTTGCGACGAGTACACACGTGATCTGAAACCACTGAACTTTTCTGCTTTTTTTTTAGTAACCAATACACACATTTTCTGAAGACCTGAAATTTTAGGATCTTGCAGGTTCCTGGCAGTATTGAAAAGAGATCACCACTGTCATCTTATTGTCAGCGTTACCTAAAGCCTCTCAATGACAATGTTTTCTATTTTCGCTGCCGGCTTTTATGCGGTGAATTCTCAGAGCCACGTGCCACCACTTCTTTATTGTGTGGTCATCCCTTCCGGGCACGTCGGTGAGAAAACTAATGTGAACTATTAGTTTATTGCCGACAAAGGTATTGCGATAGAAATCGTTCAAAACTAATGTGAACTATTAGTTTATTGTCGTTGAAGGTATTGCGATGTAAAGCATTCAAAACTAATGTGAACTATTAGTTTGTCGTTGAAGGTTTTACGATGTGAAGGCGTTCAAAACTCATGTGAATTATTAGTTTATTATTGTTGAAGGTATTGCGATGTGAAGCGTTCAAAACTAATGTGAACTATTAGTTTATTATCGTTGAAGGTATTGCGATGTAAAGCGTTCAAAACTAATGTGAACTATTAGTTTGTCGTTGAAGGTATTGCGATGTAAAGCGTTCAAAACTAATGTGAACTATTAGTTTGTCGTTGAAGGTATTGCGATGTGAAGCGTTCAAAACTAATGTGAACTATTAGTTTATTATCGTTGAAGGTATTGCCATGTGAAGCGTTCAAAACTAATGTGAACTATTAGTTTATTGTCGTTGAAGGTTTTACGATGTGAAGCGTTCAAAACTAATGTGAAATAATAGTTTATTGCCGACGAAGATATTATGATGTGTAGTTTATTGCCGACGAAGATATTATGATGTGTAGCGTTCAACAACACGGAACTTCATTCTCATTCGAGTTCGCGGCTTTGTATGTTTACCTTTATAGATAGAAAATTTTTGATTTGCTGTCTAATAAGGTATGTGTAAGATCAATAATTCTACCCGAAAGTCGTATCAAAACACATAAAAACTCAAAATTGCGATGAAAGAAATATTTTAACTCGTATCAAGGTTTTTTTCCTTTAATTTTCAGTTATGCTTTAACTAGATATTGGCTTTAAAGCAGACCTGCGCGCCTCAGTCGTACTGGCCCTCAGCTTTAAATTGCAGTCCGCGTTTGCGTATAACAAACATATCAACACGTGCTACCACCCGGTTCGCAGAATCTCGATATTAATATCAATAACATGTTATCCATTATCGCCCGAGTCGTTCATATTTTAGATACAACTAACTTTATACTGACTTATATTAAGATCTTTTTATTTAAAGATTGACTCATGCCATAATTCATGGTCTGTTTGGTGCATGACCTCGTACATAGTAGACATGCTTCTCCATTCTTTTCTTTGCCTCTGACAAAGAACGTCCTGGCATCTTTATAAGTTCAATAAACCGGGAGTTCTCATTTGCATGAATAGACTTGGTCGTGTACATCGTAATTGTGGTTCCATCTTCTTTATTATGTTGAGTTATTAGGATGCAGTTTCCTATACTCAAAGTTTCATTTCTTCTTCCCCAGATAAACCTGGACCCCGCAACACGTAACGTCATTGCAGAGAATCTCAACAGCGCCGACAAGACCATATTCGACGTCGCCCAGAAGAGGATACAGACCATCATGGAGTCTGATTCCTATAGCAGATTTTTGCAAAGTGAACTATATCGGGAATTGCTAAATCCGGTTCCAGATTCTTCCACAGTAACATATTAATTAGATTTTTCTCTTTCACATTATCTATATTTGAAAGTCTATTTGTATGAAATATTATAAGGCTGGAGAGCATGATTTAGCATCAAGGTACATCGCAGCGAGTGCTCCACCACACTGCAGCTTGTGTTTACAACACTACCAAAGAAGCGGAAGAATCGCGTCAAGGAAATATCTCTCAGAAAATTAAATACTTTTGCGATCATCAAGCTTCCCAGTGAAAGTGTACAGTTGTACATAAAAATCCTTTTAATAGTTTGATACCTATTTATAAGCCTATAATAATTTGTTACTAGTTTTAGAAAACCTAGAGTCATTCATCTTCATAGGAGCTATCAACTGCTCTTCCCTTCGAATCCCTTCCTGGCCGCTGACAGAGGTTAGATGCAATCTATGGCTACGTTGGAATCCTAATGGTTCAATTAAAACAGAAAATTCATTCGTATGTCAATAATTATAGTATGTTAATTTAAATCATGTATAATTATTGTCCGATCGGTTTCATATTTTGAGTAGATAAAAACATTACGTTTTGTGGCGGGGGGTGTGTGACGAAGGTGACAGCGATGTGACTGTAGGCGGCACTCCTCAGAACTTGTTCGGCCTGCATAAGATCCTGTCGTCTGACTCATGCGCCAATCTGAAGGAACTTTTACTCCCAGAATTCAGAGGTTTGGCTTAAGATGCTAGGCGTGTGCATGATCTCTGAAGTCTCGTACGACTGCAATCCCTTTGGAGCTTCCGGTGTCCTCCACTCCAGTCATCTACTGATGATCTTTATACTGTCGCAGTGGTTATGATCCTATCATATTACTGATGATTATGTAACAGTAATGATGATCATGTCACGGTAATCATTATCATGTCATAATTATCATTTTATTTTCAGGTCACGGTAATTACGATCACGTTACAGTAATTTACTTCCGCTCATAGTAATCTTGATTTTTTATTAACAACAGCCAGAAACCGTCACAGATTTGGCAGGGTTGTTTCATGACCATCATCGTCACCTTGCAATTCAAGCTAGCTAGCCTTTACTATTTACCCTGTATCTCATTTACATTTAAATCCCACCAACCATTATTGTTGTTCTTGTAGCACCCAAAACCTGCCTTCCGTACCGCAGTAACCCGTTAACCCTTGCGAAACTTCAGCGCTTTTGAACGTTCATTCTCGCCCGATTGCCAGACGAAATGTTCATGTTCAACTATTTTTCAGTGGCACCTTAAAATAATCAATATTTTTCATATTTAGTTTATAATAAATTGTATTTAATGGTGTGTGCAGCACTTTGGTTGGTTAGATAACGTTTTAATAATTTTTTTTAATTCATTCGCTCGCTAAAATCATTACTTCTGTTCATTTCACTTTATTCTAGTCATTATCCGTTTACAGAGATAGGAATACTTATTTTAATCGTCTTTTCTAAATTAAAACTTCGTCTAATTGTGTCCGTGTTCAGTTCGTTCAGGCAGTGACATCTTGATGTTTTAATGTGATATTTATTGCGAGAGACGGTGTATGATGATTTTCGTGTCAATGATACGATATCGTTTTTTCAGAATTGACGAATTACTGAATGTTACAATGAAGTTTTTAGACTGGATTGCGTAAATTTTCAATTTGTGTCAGTGTTTAGCTCCATGAAGCAGGTTCGCTTTTCTACACAGTATTAAGTTCTCGAATATGTTCGTATGCGCTGTGATGACCACTGAATTGATATTTTATTTATCATATTCTCCTCTAAATTAATATTTATTTATGCTATTAACCACTAAATTAATACTGAAATCATCAAATTAATTTAATGTTTATCACAAAAATTTTACTTGTATCGTGTGTATTCTTAAATGCAGTGTCAACCATGATGTTGAAATAGAGTTGATGAATTTTATGCTATTGAAAAAATAACTTCTACCTGAATTCTGACTGAGCTGACAATCGTTCCTGAGTTCTAATGTGACGCTTGCCAGAACTCGCGTGTCAAATACACTTGATACACACATTTATGTTATGTTGATTTCGTGTATGCTGTTGATATGACTGCGCGATCTCGCACGGAAAATGCATTGCGTACGCGATAGAAATTGCAAAGGAAGCACCAACTTATGTGGGAAAAAATTACAAACTAAAACTAATGGCAAGACTTGCCTAGCCCCATGACACCTGGCATCGCCTAGCCCCAAAATGAAGGCATCCGAAGATCGGCCAGGATATAGAGAAGAGATTTCCGTTAAGAGAGTGAAGAGAAGCAAGTTGAAGAAATGGAAAGACAGCAAGAGCACTTGAAAACCTCGTTTAAAATTACGCTTAACATATTGAACCGACAAATAAAGGCCGTGATTGACACCGGGAGTACGAACAGTATTATGACATCGGCAATAGTGAAAAATTATAGTATGCTGTTATCTCGTGTATGCTGTTGATAACGACTGCGCGATCTCGTGTATGCTGTTGATAACGACTGCGCGATCTCGTGTGTGCTGTCGATAACGACTGCATGATCTCAGGTTTACTATTTTTTTTGTTCGATTCGTTTTAATAATGGTCATTCGTCTAATATATTCGTTGATATCTTATTTATTGCCTAAAATATTATTGTTTTCAATCGCTAGCATGTGTTGCGCATTCCTTAACAAATTCATTCCACCTCTAAGAGGTTATCATGTATCCAATATTGTGATGTTATGAACTACAGACTTACTTAATTCAATAAAATGTATAGAATATAACACTTTCTACTTTTTATCCTTAATTGAAAGCACAGAAGAAAGAACTAGTTTAGTCGTGTTTGCTGGACTTGCATATGGTTCACATTATTAGGTCTTGGCAAACCTAATGACACTTCATATCATTCTTGACTTGCATAATTTTTAATTGATATTTTATATAGGTTAATTGCGTTAATTGAAGCAATTTACTATATTGTCTCTTGATGATGCGTTGACACAAATGCTTTCAAAATTATTAAATGGTGTGTGAATGCTGGTGTGTATTTTGCTTAGGGTCTGCGAAAAATAATAAACTCGCATTTCATAGCGACGCGCCTGCCTCCAACAGTATATCTCTCTTCATACAAACGTTCTCTACCCATTCATTTATTTCTGCGAAACTTGCGACTGTCGATGATATCGACAATCCACCAAGTCCTAAGAACCTAAATTAAGCGAATGTAACGAAATTTTCTGATATACATTCGAATATACCGTGATGCTATATCCTTTCTGCGCTTCTGCTGCGTGATCATATGTGTCATCCATCGTACATGTAATGATATGCCTTCCCAGTACTGACAACTCCAGGAAGTGTGGGTTCATCATATTGTTCACTGCGAGTTTGTTGTCTGATGAAACGGGTAACTCATGCAGGCAACGTTTTAATGTGTGTGAGAGGACAGATCCTTGAGGGACCCAACACAGAATGCTCTTCTTTTGCGACGGCTTGCTTCTATCAAGTACGAATAGCTGTCTTTCTCTAGGACAGCTCGCAACCCAGCGTGTTGTGTTGGTACGTAGCCTGCAGGCTGGTATTAATCGAATGAAGAGCGAGCGCGTAATGATAAAAACTGACCTAACAAACAAATTCCAGTGGAATGGCAGGGTGGCTCAGTTGTTACAGTTCAGAGTATCAAGATTAGAGCAGAGAGTTAGGAGTTCGATCTCAGCTACCTGCGATAGCTCTGGTCAGAATCGTCGTGAAGGTCGGGCGGTTAAGCTCATAAAAATTAGATCAGTGATTTCCGTGTTCGAGACCGCAACAAGCTGAGAATGAGAATGTTCTGCCATGTGAAAAATCGGCAAACTGTCTTAACGGTTTTCCTAACGCTGAAAACGCTGTTAAGTGTGGGATGCCCTTAGATCAAGGTGTTATGTTCACTTGTTTTATCGCTTCATAATCTGGGCAAATATGCAGGAAGGGCATAGACCGGCAAACCGGGCGGTATTCAATGGATCTCGTAATAAGAGGCTTGCCAGCATGTCAGAAGACAACACCATAGACATAAAAAACGGCCTTGTATATATTAACAGTTACCTCTAAGAAGTTATGCATTCTGTGGGAATCTATTTGTGCGTATTTATTTGTTATATTTTTTTAACATGAGTAGCTCATTGACTATCGATGGCGTGCAGAGAAAGGTGATAGGTCAGCAAGAATCTGACTCAGTGGTAGGAATGCTATATACTAATTGTGCTGAAGCGGATGGGGCCAATATATGAACGTCATATGGATTGAATGGCAAACTACTCAAATAATGTATTGATTTTATCAATAAGCTACTTGTGATTGACTATTCTACTTCTACATGCCGATACCTAGGACAGTGATGGTCACGGTGTAACTCGTCTTTTTGCAATCCGCGTTACAGGATTGACAAAAATTATGGTTTGTTATGTTAAGGACATCCCATGTTGGCTTGTCGTATAGAATGAATAGAATAGAAGCGTCGGCGTTGAAGAAATAGGATAGGCCCATGGCCTGTTGCCGATTCTTGAACTTTTCGTGACTTGATTCACAGGGGATCCGGCCTTTGGAACCCGATCT